>NC_071354.1:99399821-99642321 GCF_943734655.1 Sabethes cyaneus | reverse complement strand
GTTTTTGAAGCATTTTCATATATGCTTTATCAGTTCGGAGACATTTCTCTCGACATACATTCGTGAATCGCCTCAATGTTTGTGATTTGAACATTATTTCTGTAGATAGTTGAGCAACGCGAAAATAACCGAATTGCATCGTTCACCTCTCTTGGCATCCTCAATCGACGTATACGTTAAGATTGATGATCACCTTTACTTGTGTGTCGCTAAGAGAAAGGTAAACTGATCAACGATAACCCAATTCTACAATGTAAATTCTGTGTCGGTATTTGAAGGGCAGTAAACTTTCAATTCATTGCACGTTGACATTCAATGGTTACGAGCGTAAAACGAAGCATTTTCCGCTCACCAACACAAATATTTTTGCTTTGAAAAACAAATATAGTTTACTAAAAAACAACCCATTCCATTCTTGCGAAACAGCCTAACCGTCTGTCACTCTTGTTAAGTAATCATGCGTTTGTCGTAGTGTGAAAAACAACCCGCACTAATGTATGGGTAATCATGGCTATTCTTCCATAATCCTGCACTTTTTCACAGCAATCAGTGAAAATTCGATATTTCTTATCTGCAGCAAGATTCCAGTGGTTGGCTGCTTTATAGCTTACCTAAATTAGCAGCTTCTTTGCAATCAAACAAACGAACTTGGTTATGATTTAAATACTACACAAAACTTTAATTTACTAGAGAAAATTCACACAAAGGGACAGTTTCGAGAACGCGACCTTGCAGCGTAATGATCTGTCCCGAACAGAGAAAAGGATGGAAAAGTCTACCGAAGCGACCCTCGCGATTTTCCGAAACAATCACAAGCAAAGGACATCATCATTGTTCAGGGAAAAAGAAATGCGCGCGCATAAGCATTAACACAGACGGGCGGCAACATAGACGAATCCCTGTCCATTGTTGGTGTGGAAATCGCTATATCCTAACAGTTTTTGGCTGAACATATTCTGCACTGGAAAAAAAATATTTGCTATTCGAAAACAAAAATGAAATTATTTCTTCGACATCGACGACAAATTTTCCGGGATCGCATGTTCAAGAGTGTTAACCACATGAGCATTACATAGAAAGTGCAGTGAATGCATTGTTCTGAACTTTCTTAATTATAATATTTAATTTCTTTTTTCTTTTTTCAACTACCTACGTATAGCAGTCGGCTTACTTTTTCTGTTAGGGAAGAATAAATTCAGTTTGCTTAAGTCTACATTTTTCGCATTAAAGCATTTATTTTTCTCTAACAGAGTTAATTTAATTTAAGGAATGTACCTATGAAGTTCACTGAAAGTAATTTTTGAACAATTATTTCCAGCATAATTTATTTCATGCAATATGCACCTTCTCTCACATTAGATACATTCACAGTTTGATAGCTTTTACACAATTGAAAGCCTGGCAAAAAGACTGTTTGAAAAAAAGCGGTTTGAAGCATATTTAAAAAATACAAAAATATATTCTGAAGTGCGAACTCAAGTAGAGGAAAAGCAAGCACGTCATGTCCAAGGTGAGTCAAGAGAGGTTTTCTGATGTTCAAATTTCTTTATCACCCCCGCTGGGCTACCCATGACGATCACCGAAATTTTCAAAGCGGAAACTGTTGAATGTGTATAAACAACGTCGATGGTTGCTAACCAATCGCTCCGCGCACCTCTGTTCTACAAACTGTGAAAAATAGATCCCCTATTTTAAGTCACCTTGGTCATGTCCGCGAAATTTAAAACTCTAACAAATATCAAAATTGGTCAAAAGTTACTGATAGAATAGAATAGAATAGAAAGGATCCTACCACATTCACTGGTCATTGTCCGGCCCCATAATATATCAATACTTTCGAAATCTTGAAATTGCACATCGCTTTGAACTCCGCTGGCTCTTCTCACTCCCTCTGACGCAATGAATACGTTATAGTGAGTAAGCGGTGCCTTTTTTACTCATTTCGACTGTCGCCAAGGAAACGTATTCGGACCATTGCTTGAGGTATTCCTCAGGGAAGCCATCTAGGAACTTTGATCTTTCTGCTCTACTTCAACGATGTTAATTTGGCTATCAAATGCCCTCGATTCTCGTATGCGGATGCCCTGAAAACGTTTTTCCAGATCCGTTCGACAGACGATTGTCACTTTCTCCAAAATCAGTTGGAGGCCTTTGCCACTTGGTGCGATGTGAACCGCATGTTAGTGAACCCGGAGAAGTGTTCAATAATCACTTTCTCCAGAAAGAGACCCGATCCTGTTATGTTATGAGCTCAGGGGAGCTGGGAGTTATCTTGGATCCGCAGTTAACGTACAAGGAGCATATCGCATACATTGTCGCTAAAGCTTCGAGGTCAATGGGCTTCATTTTCAGAATCGCAAAAAAATTCTCTGATATATATTGCCTTAAGTCACTATATTGTTCGCTGTTGCGGTCCATCCTGGAATACTGTTCGCCCGTTTGGAATCGTAACTACTACAACAGTACAGAGAGAATTGAATCAGTTCAGTGCCGATTTCTTCGATTCGCTTTGCGAAGGTTGCATTGCCGAATTACGCCGCTATCAACTAGTTTGATGTTCTCGACGGTAATGAAACTGACAACGCTGCCTTGACTCTTTCGCGCATAATTATGCATGCAATCAATCATCACGGGGGGCTCTGTAGCCGTAAGGTTACCGAGTCTGCTTTGACAAGCGAATGGTCGTGGGTTCTTTTCCTGTATGGACTCATCACTGCGACCAGAAACGTTTGATCTCTTGTGATATCGCCCGGGTGCTTTCTGTATAACACGCACTGCATTTATTTTTGCTATAATCGCTATTGATTGAGCGATATGCTTTTATTGAATTTTTTATGCGTGCTTGTGTGTAATTGGGTACCCTTCCTTCAATGCTTTTCTCTACTTTACCCACCTCGTTCCACATGACAGCGCGCAGTCGCCAATTATAGCCATCCCTTGGCGTGGCAAAACCAGTGCATTTTACTATAAGGGTCTCATTTTTGCACTGTCAATAGGCCATAGCGGGATAATATAGAATTCAGCATGTAGGAAAGGTAATGAGGGGTCTGAGAATAAACCCATGCTAAAGTAACTTGGACATCGAATGGCCTGATTCTACTAAGATTCGAACCCATGACGTGGGTTATCTTTGTTTTTAATGGTACTCTCCGTTTTGTTTCAAAATTTAGCGGTTCGTGAGTGCCTTGTCGCCTCTGTAATCTATAGTCTCTATACCAGTAGCAGTCCTCTACATCAGCGGTTCTCAACTGACGCAGGCAAACAAAGCCAGTAAGGTTTTGCACACTGACGTCACGAATGAACGCAATTCACTCATTTGACATCTATTTGGGGTTTGTTTACTATCTGTTAGCCGAATTTTGCGAACGTATAACATGCATAAATTCGAGTCTAAAAAGCATATTGTCCAGAAGTGTTTCCTTTTAAGTACTTGGAATGGAAGTTTACGTGCTTTTCTGACCTGCCGTAAACGCCTTTTAGAGTGACTACAGAGTGGCAAGATCTTCGTAAAGCACTGCCAATCCGTCGAGCTTAGTGGCTTTCCACTTGGATCTCCAATTTAAACCTACATCGCCGATGTTACCTACGCCACAAAGAATTGAGGAATCGGGAGCATAGCAGCACTTTTCACTACCACTAGCGCAGAATTAGTGGAAGCATTAACAATAAATACTGTAATAACTACTAGTTGGGTTTTTACGAAGTTTGTCATAAAAATCATACATCATACATTTGTTTAGGTGTGAAACGACGGATCAAATTTTTACCATCGCTCCAAAAATGCCGGGAGTATACGTGCTCAGGTATCACATCTTTATTGACTTCGAAGCAGCTTACGAAACAGTCGGTTTCCTGGATAAACTGGCGCGACTGATCAGAGTTACATTGGATTTAGTGATGCGTTTCGTGCGCATTTCCGGCACATGAGGGCCCCTTCCGGGTGCGGCAAGGGTTAAGACAACGTGAGGGTGTGACCCGAAAAGTGGAAATCGCAACAAGAGGCTCAATTTTTAGCAAAGACAGCCAACTCCCAGACTTTGCGGTGTTTGAGGTCATAGACATTGAAGACATTGAAGGTCATGGACTCATTGAAGACAACTGTGCACCTCCCATGGGCGATAACCATTGACGCCGACGAACTAGAAGTTACAGAAGCGTTCGTGTATTTGGTGACTGCGGACAACACTAATCAGGAGATTCAGCGACGTATTCAAGCAGGAAATATGGCCTTCTTTACCCTTCGTAAAGCGCTACTATCAAGAAGCATACGCCGCTGTACGAAGCTGGCAGTGTACAAACCACTAACTAAACCTTTACGGACTTGAAACTATGACGCTACTCACGAAGGACATAGGCGGCCTTGCCGTGCTCGAGTAGAAAGTGCTGCGGACGATATTTGACGGTAAACACACTGAGAGCAGAAAATCGCAAGCTGAATGCACTGTTTGGAGAGATTCTTATCGTACATCCGGCGAAATTCGCTAGGCTACGGTGGGCCAGACACGTCGTGTGGATGGCGGAAGACAGTGCGACGAAAACGATGCTTTTCAACAATCCCACCGGACTACGCCTAGCAATTTTACGACGAGCAGCCCAAAATCGAGTTAAAAAGAGACGACTACTTGAAACCTTGAAGCAGCGCGAGCCACATTTCTTATGCTGACGATGACGACGGCGACATATGTCGCCATGGTCCACCTAAATGGTTGGTAAATGGTACATATGTCGCCATGGTCCACCTAAATGGTTGGTAGGTGGTACATATGGCGACATGGTCCGCCTAAAGTCACATGAATGGAAGTTTTATCGCTAGGGGGTAAATTTTTTTGTGAAATATCATTGTGAAATCTAGTAATTCCCCATCGACACGACTGATCACCGACCTTATTTTTATTACCTTATTATTTACGCGAAAAACTGTCAACCGACTTGGACATTTGCTCTCTGTCCCAGCTACATGTTACCAGCAACCCCCTGCATAAAATGAGCTATTCAATATACGATATTATTCCAGATCAATTATATATTATTTACATTCTTGGTGAAATGGTCAAATTGTTCATGTTTGCTATACTTAAATTCTTTAACCATTCTGGAGTACACTTCAATCACTTGGTGCCCGCATCAGGAAACGCAAACCCTTGCAATCGAGAGAGTGCACAAAAAAAGTTTGCTCTGTGAAATCTGCACTGGAGAGATCCATTCAATCTTCCTCATTATCAATTGGATCGTCGTACTACCCCTGCGACGCTGCGAAATCTGTCGAATAAAAACAAAAGGTTAAATTTCAACATTGAAATTTTATACCTAAGCTTTGCTTTTCTTTAACATATCAATATTCGCCTTTGGCGTAGTAGTTATTTCACAGTTCACAGCTCGCTAAACTATCTCAGATAAAATAATTTCGATTTTATTAAACAAAAACTAAAATCTCGCGAATAATTTTCCTACAATTTTAAACAACCCTGTTTGCCTACATAAATAACTTTGCTATATGGCTTATTGCTTTGAAGGGTTTATTTTCACAATAAGCCATATTTTTTGTGAATCTTACCAAAACAACGGGAGCACTCGTCTTACAGTAGACGTTGCATGTACGAAGTAGCGACGTTTTTTCATCTACGCCCACCGCGTTACCGACTTACCTACTTACATGCAACTCAACCACCGAAAAAAGTAGGACACCAAATTGATCTGTTGGCGTGAACGTTTAACCAAAAGGCAAATGAATGCATTCTGCATGCCCGAGAGTTCTATTTCTTAGTCATTCAGCGTGCATTTTGGCAGCAGGTTTATTTTAGAGCTGATTAAACCAAACGGTGTGAGCTATACGATGATTAGCATCGTGCCGTAAAATTAGTATACTAGTTCAAAACTTGCCGTGAATGCATGGTAAATCTGTGCATCACTAATTTAACCGAAATATGCTCCTGATGAAAAAAAAAATGATTCTGGGACTAATTCGAGGTTGTCTATTTCTAATTTTATGAAGAAACGTGCTGCATAACAGATGCAGATTTTAATGACATCTGATGTTGGATATTCATGCAAACCATTTATATCTTTCCTTCAAATTGAAAAATGGCAATTTTTCTTTTCTTTTTATTATCACAGATAGATAATGATTTGAAATAAAACTTGTATACTAGCATTCGTATTAAATAAACCTAGAATAGTGTACAAGGCTTTGATATCATCGAGTCAATATTGCCTTTTTTATGACTATTTAGACTACTGTGAGAATTATTTAATAAAATATACCGTATTTCGCACTGTTAATCAGACACTAGAGTTGCGTTTAGTTTAATCAACTTATGGGTTGACTTCTTTTCCCTCCTTGCCTTTCTTCTTCAGTCGATTTTCTTGAACGAAATCATGTGCGAGATTCGACTATGATAATCGTGCAAATTGGGGTAGTCTAAATAGGTACAAGTGTCTCAATAATAATAAAATCACCGAAAAGGTATGCGCAACTAAATCGACAAATTACTTAACTGCGGTATTCGACAACAAAGGATTCCCGTATAATGCAAGATTCACATAAAAACTATAAAATATCCCTAAAGTGCCATCTTGCTGCCT
Source organism: Sabethes cyaneus (assembly GCF_943734655.1). Lineage (NCBI taxonomy): Eukaryota > Metazoa > Arthropoda > Insecta > Diptera > Culicidae > Sabethes > Sabethes cyaneus. Next base: position 99,635,739 of record NC_071354.1, on the reverse strand, counting down.
CATAGTCTTCAGTGATGACAATTTTATTCACCCATAGCGAACCGAACTAAATAACGTTACGAGTAAATAAAATCGTAAATTAGACAGAAACAATTTGCACTCTCAATAAGCAGCAAGCCGAATGAGGATGTCACAATTCCCTCTGAAAGATGGCAGAGATAATTTATTTGTTCTTAATTGACTTACCGGTTTGAATTGCTTGAGTGATTTCTGCCATTCCATCTCAGTGTTAGGTAGTTGCAAATTCGAGAAAATGTTCTTTCATTGAAAAATGTATTAATTGACTACGCGTCAACCACACCGGATGATGCCTTGGCTTGCGCCCAGAAATGATATTCTTTTTCTAGCTCAAATTGAAAAAAAATCCATACTCGTCACGATGATTTCGCGAAAAATGCACGGACCTGTTAACCGTATGCTCTGTATAAGGTGCAACATTTTTGAGTCTACATAATACTGAATGCATGAATGACGGTTTGAAGAAATATAAAAACACCTGTCATAACAAAAAATGTTCTAAGTTGGTAACTGATTTTATCAGTAAAGTTTTGTATCAAAATCTAGAGAAAAATTGAGAATCAACATCATCCTCATCTACCCATTACTAAATAACCAAAACGACAACTGGTTTTTAAATTTAAAAACAGAAAAATTGCTCCAAATGGCCATGCCGGCGCAGTGTTGCTGCCGCAACTTGCGGCCCGCAAGCATCAAAATTTATGTTTCCGCAATTATGTTAATTTCTTTATTGACACTGCAGTAGGATATGTAATCTTTGGTTACATTTTTTATATAAAATTAGCTCTGCCAATTTAGTACGCGTATGAAGGGGGAAGGCAATGAAGATCAAACATAGTGCCCAAGTTCCTACCTAGCGCCTCCACGTGGTCATACCCTTTAATGTACTATCTTTAAGATTGAGTAGCAAAGCTAGGGATGTTCGAAATACGAAATATGGCTGTATATCTGATTCAAAGGACTGCTGGTGAGGGGTCAGAATACAGAGGCATCATATGAGTGGAAGACTGGAGGATGGAGTGAAGAGTCAACCGCAATCACTAGGAGGAAGCTCCTGAAGGTCTGAAACAATATTTATGTTGCACTCTTCGAACAAACAAACCATCACGTGGATTAAAGCTGCTGCAGCGAAATTGATTGTTACATGGAAGGATCCTAATGGTGGAAATTCTTATAATCCCGCAATGCGCACAAGTTTCTCTGCTTGTAGGTCACCCAATCCCTTTTGGTCCTTCTACAACAGCTTTAGTGTGAAATTCATTTGACAATCAAATTTGGAGCCTACGACGGTATGGTTTTAGTGTCCGCAGATGATGAGTGAAAGCCAGTAAATAGCTCGAAACGTACGGACAAACTGGCGCTTGAATTTAAATTTAAATTAACAGCCAATCACAAGAAGCAAATAATTTGAATTGCGGCGATCAACTCAATGAAACAATAAAAATAGTCAAAAGTGAACAACCCACAAACACGTAACAAAGAAACAGACGTGAACAAAAAATTTGTAAACATATTAGTGCTGTTATACAAGGAAACAAAGGGTAAAAATAATTAAAATCATATTTTAAAATGTGTAACGGTAAATTAAGGCTGGTGTGTGAAAAATCATAATATTCCTCGAATAGGTTCTCGAGAGACCTTCTATTCTTGGGCTATTCCACAGGTGCAGAAAATCAGTGCTAGCATCTGTACCCGGTGTAGCCTGCGTGCCTGTCAGCAGAGGCGCAGGCGCAGAGCGATAGAATCGTTGTTCTTTGCCATCGGTTCTGTGATAGAGACCGAGACCCAGTACCATCCGGCTCCTGCAGTACTAGCAGCGAAAACCCCACTGTGGGTAGTTTAACCGTCGTCTGCAAGCAAAGCAAAGCCATGGGTATAAACGTCCTTAAGAAATTGACCCTTCTTTATCGACAGACTTCGCAGCTGCTTCTGAGAGTACAGGAAAATTACGGGACTAGTGCAAAGATCCTATTGACTCTATCCAGCTTTTTACAAGTCATAATGGAGGACGTGTTCGTAATATTTGAACGAGATTTTTGACATTTCCCTAATAGACCAAATCAAGGTGACGTCATCTGGCAGATACTGGCGCCCTTGTTTACAAACAGACCGCAGAGTCCAAAAAAGTTTCAGCTGTTTAAACGGCAAGTTTGTTGTTTAAACCGAGTTTAAACAGCATTAGGACTAAATTTAAAAGCTATTATGCCTGTTAAATGTTAAAACACACGCTACATTCGCTATAAACGGAAAAGAAAGTTTTCCAAAATGTAAACAAGGGCGCCAGCATCTGTCAATTGACGGTATGATGATTTGGTCTATACAACGCACGTTTTCTTTCCGCGCGTCCACGGTAAAACTAAAGGAATGTACGGAAAGAAAACGTGCGATGTATTAGGGAAATTTCAAAAATGCTGTTCAAATATTACGAACACACCCACCATTATGGCTCGTAAAAAGCTGGATAGAGTGGCACCGCCCAGTCGAGATTCGAATAGGCGACGACTGGCTTGTTAGACCAGCATCGTATCCCGGAGCTTACCGGGCTTGCAACCGTCGCCTGCAATTAAAATGAAACGGTACTGAATACCCATGGCTGAAAAAATGGCGTCCATGTCAGGATATGTGTTCCATCGATCCGGCCATGTTGGGATTCAATACAGTTTCACCTTAAAACACCTATGTAATCGGTAGCCTAGCTGTCGATTCTGCCACGACGGGTAGAACACGAGACCCTGTACTATCTAGCTACAGTGTCCGAAGCCACTTTGATCGTCGTAATCGTCGTCGTCGAGGATAAGTCAGATACATCAGCCTTAGATAAGCGCATATAGCCTAACTCTAAGTAAAAATTGTTGGGAAATTGGAAATAAGCCGTTAAGTTATATGTAAAATCAAGGTTTTTTGATAGCGTCATGTGGCGTCATTATCCTGAAATTTTATCTCCGCTTTTCTTGCAACTTTTGTGGTCGAACCCAAAAGGAGTTTTCAGTGCTGGTCTTTTACTTTTCTTTGGACTTATGGCCTTCATATAATTTCGAGCCTTGAGTTCTTGGCAATATTACTAGCTGTGATATTATCCTGATTATTGGTTCGTTTCCAGTGGTTTCTGTTTACGACGGGAACACGAATTGAATCTAGCAATAGCCGTGACGCACATCTGTTTGAATACCCTACCTTTTCCCGCTGAGTAGTTTGGAGGGCTACACATAGTAGCATAATCAGGGCCACTCGTCGCCAATTTCCCAGTCGTCTCAAAAGTCGCAAATCACCTTCGACCTGGTCGAGCCGTCTTGTCGGATTGTTGAAGAGAACTGTTTTCGTCGCATTGTTGTCTGGCATTCTAACGAAATTCTTGATCGTAACTTTTTGCGAAGAACAAAGTAGGTCCGCTTTCCCGCTTGAATGCGCCACTGGATTTCCTTACTAGTGTTGTTGCCCGCGGTCACAAGCAATCCTAAATACATGAACTTATTTACCACTTCTAGCTCGTCGCTGCAACTGTAGAGTTTTTCCGTGATGAGCACGAAACACATCACTCGATCCAATGTAGCTCTGATCTGTCGCATCTGAAAAACAGTAATCGTGCATTATTTGCCATCGACTGTATCGTAAGCTACTTTTAAACCAAAAAGGTGTGATGCGTGAGCACGTTATATTCCCGACATTTCTGTAAGATCTGCGTGATGGTAAACATTTAATTCGCAGTTGCACGAGCTTCCTTGAAGCCCGCCTGTTAATTCCCTACGAAACCCTGTTCGGTGACAGCTGACGTAACACGATCTGGGAGAGTACCTTGTAGGCAACGTATACCAGTCTTATGCGGCCATAGCTGCAACAGTGCAGCAGCAGCAGTAAATGGGACAAACCACTGCTTCTATCCATTCCTCCGGTAGCTTCTCCTTCTCACAAATCTTATAAATAACCCAGTGTAGAGCCATTGCCAGCTTTTCAGCCAGCTTCAAACATTTTTTTTCTCTCCACAGCTTGTTGGTGTTCCCCATCAAACTAATCATTTTGTTTACTCCGTGGTTCTTTACCTAGTGCCGCGACAGCGGCCCCTCCGATACGACGGCCGAGCGTATTCTGCCCTAACCGGCTTCGAGGTTTGCAGCACTGACCTAACCCCTTAGAATAAAGCAGCGCCTAATTCAGTGTTCGGCGTAGTTTTCGGCAGAATGCGGGTTAGCTGTCTGATGTTCAGCCGAGGAGGATGGCTTTGACGTGTCTGGTAGGTATACGGTTGACAGTTTTGAGCGCACATATCTATACCTATAAAGAAGGATTTCTGTCTGTCTGTCTGTCTGTCTGTCTGTCTGTCCGTATGTTCCTTATAGAATCGAAAACTACTGAACCAATCGGCATGAAAATATGCATGTAGAGGTTTTTCGGGGCCAGGAAAGGTTTTAGTGATGGTTAGAAACCCCTCCCCCCACTAAGAGGGGGGACTCCCATACAAATGAAACACAAATTTCTGCATAACTCGACAACTAATCAAGCAAATAGCACAAAATTTGGCATGTGGGTGTCTTCGGTGACAAGAAGTTATTCTATGGTAAATTGAGACCCCTCCCCTCTTTATAAGGGGAATTATAACTCCTCTCCTCTTTAAAAGGGGGGGCTTCCATACAAATTTCCTCATAACTCGAGAACTAATCAAGCAAATGGAACCAAATTTGGCATGTGAAGGTTTTCGAGGGCAAGAATATTTTCTATAGTAAATTAGGACCCCTCCCCACTTTAAGAGGGGGGGCTCCTGTACCAAAGAAACACAATTTTCCTCATAACTCGAGAAGTAATTACGCAAATGGAACCAAATTTGGCACGTGGGTGTTTTTGGAGACAAAAATTTTTTCTATGATGAATTGGGACCCCTCCCCACTTTAGGAAGGGGGGCTCCTATACAAATGAAATGCAAATTTCCTCATAACTCGAGAATTACTCAAGCAAATGGAACCATATTTGGCATGTGAAAGTTTTCTAGGGCATGAATATTTTATATGGTGAAATGGGACCCCTCCCAACTTTAAGAGGGGGGGGCTCCTATACAAACGAAATACAAATTTCCTCATAACTCAAGAAATAATCAAGCAAATGGAACCAAATTTGGCACGTGGGTGTTTTTGGAGACAAAAACTTTTTCTATGATGAACTGGGACCCCTCCCCACTTTAGGAGGGGGGCTCCTATACAAATGAAATACAAATTTCCTCATAACTGAAGAACTAATCAAGCAAATGGAACAAAATTTGGCATGTGAAAGTTTTCAAGGGCAAGAATATTTTCTATGGTGAATAAGGACCCCTCCCCACTTTAAAAGGGGGGGCTCCTATACAAACGAAATACAAATTACCTCATAACTCGAGAACTAATCAAGCAAATGAAACAAAATTTGGCACGTGGGTGTTTTTGGAGACAAAATTTTTTTCTATGATGAATTGGGACCCCTCCCCACTTTAGGAAGGGGGGCTCCTATACAAATAAAATGCAAATTTCCTCATAACTCGAGAATTAATCAAGCAAATGGAACCATATTTGGCATGTGAAAGTTTTCTAGGGCATGAATATTTTCTATGGTGAATTAGAACCCCTCCCCACTATAAGAGGGGGGCTCCTATACAAACGAAATACAAATTTCCTCATAACTCGAGAACTAATCAAGCAACTGGAACCAAATTTGACACGTGGGTGTTTTTGGAGACAAATTTTTTTTCTATGATGAATTGGGACCCCTCCCCACTTTAGGAGGGGGGGCTCCTATACAAATGAAAAACAAATTTCCTCATAACTCGAGAACTTATCAAGCAAATGGAACCAAATTTGACATGTAAGTGGTTTTGGACGCAAGATTTTTTTCTATGGTGAATTGAGACCCCTCTCTTCTTTAAAAAGCGAGTTATGGCCCATCTCCCCTTTAAGAGGGTGGGCTGCCATACAAATGAAATGCAAATTTCCTCTTATCTTGAGAACCAATCAATCAAATGGAACCAAATTTGGCATGTGGGAGTTTTACATGGCAGAAATTTTTTCTATGGTGAATTACGACCCCTTTCCCTTTTAAGAGGGGAGCTCCCATACAAATGAAATTCAAATTTCCTTATAACTTGAGAACTAATCAAGCAAATGGAACCAAATTTGGCATGTGGGAGATTTTGGAGTCTTGAATTTATTTTACGATAGTTAGAGACCTCTCACCCCTGTGGTAGGGGGATATGGACTCTCATACAAATAAAACAGAAATTTTTGCGAAACTCAAAAACTAATCGAACTCGAGAAATTCGAGACTCTTCCATAAAACATTAGTCAATACAAGATCACAAAAACTATCTATAGTAACACTAGATCATTCAGGACGAGACGGTCGCGAGTGTTGCCGGTGACCCGCCGTCGGAAGTGCCGCCCACTGGGGGGCTTGCAAAACTCGAGATTGTGACAAAGATCATCCGAGATTCATGATTTATGTACAACACAGGTTAATTTGTGGCAATACGAAGTTTGTCGGGTCAGCTAGTATACATATATAGGTGATGGTCATAGTTAAAATCCACGCCCCGTAGGAAACGTATGTTTGTACAGCAGAGCCGCAAATCTTAGAGACCGTGGCTAATTTGGTTCATTGTGCGTTGGTCAGGTGATCTGCAGGTCCCAAGGAACAAAACGTAAGCACTTAAAAGACCAGATGTGGAATAAGAGTTGTGTAGTGGCATCCGGTGCTGAATAAACTAATTTGCTGAAATATATGTTGTGTAAACGTCATATTCCATATTTTTTCTAGCTTCTAACCAACATCTACACTGTCTCTACAGTTGTTATGTAAGTGTGGAACAAGAGTTGACTGAACGTTGTACAAATGTATCAGCAGCACCGCTAAGAGCAAGTGTGGAATATTGGTCGCTTAAAAGCATTCAAGAGAATGCATGCCGAATAAGCGCTGTGCAAACGTATCCGCAGCATCGCTAAGAGAGGTGGAATAAGAGACGCCTGAGGGCAACCAATAACATAAATAACACTATGAAATTATTATTAGAACCACTTTATTACACATGTCAGGAAACAAATAAATAACTCAGCTCTTTTCAATTTTAAAACAAAGCACTTTCTCGCCCTCAAAAACTATAATCGTACGATAATCATTGAACGGGCACCTTGGCGGGTACCTTATCACTACCGACAACAAACTGCACATCAAAAAACTACTTTGAAGAAACTCCGAAATCCTGCCGCGTACAGTTCGTTTAGCAGGAGAACTAGAACCGATACGTGTCTCCATTTCGTACGTTGTCGATTGCTCCGTCCAAAATATACTTCACAATGCCGATCAAAAGGTCCGTGGGGGGAAGAAACACTTGGTCTTGGGACCAGAGATTCCATTGCAGGATCATTGTATACTAAACCTGCGAACACAAATCGGTCACTACAAATCACTGGGTAATAGATTTACACAGCAACATCGTCAAACACCTACAAAAAGTCTACCGATTTTCGATAATTTGCACTCTGTTTACTTACCGCTCTGAAAGTTTGTTTTGGTTGTAACTTTCAGAGCGGTAAGTAACTGTGGAATAGGTATGGAATAAGAGTGCAGGTATAAGAGCAGGTGTGGAATACCGGTTGCTAAAAGGCAACCATGGAAATGCATGTCTAATAGACGTTGTGCAAACGCATCAACAGCATCGCTAATAGCAATTGTGGAATAATAATGAAATAAGGGTGGATTAAACGTTATGTAAACGTATCAGGAGCATTGCTAAGAGCAAGTGTGGAATAAAAGTGGAATAAGTGTGGAATGAGCGTTGAGCAAACGAATCAACAGCAAGTGTCGAGAGCAAGTGTGTTGAAAGAGTGGAATAAGAGTGGAATGAATGTTGTGTGTAATAAGAGTTGAATAATTGCCGTACAAACGTATTAGCAGCAGCACCTCTAAGAGCAGGTGTGGAATTAAATGTGCTTGATGGCAACCAATAACACCAATAACTTGAATGACACTTTATACTTTACACTTTATAATTTATAATTCAAATTTATATTACGCCCACTTTATTTTATTTGTTTTTTTGATAGATTAAGAATAGCAAAGGTCGGGTGGCATAGTGACGATGCCACCACTGCTGGCTGGTAGCACCGCAATCGCATTGCCACCTCCCGCTGTGGTGCGTGAAAACCCCTCTCCTTCTCGTGCCATCCACTGCTGTTTTTTTGGATGAAAAAACTTAGATCCAACCCGATTACAAACAGATGTGCACAGGCAGCGAGCGGGTTAAAGCAGTGATTAGCTCCGGATAATCTGCGTAAGGTAATGACGGGGTGACAAAACTACTGCTTCTCTGCGGCACTAGCACAAACTACTTCTGCTGCTAACTCATCACAAATAAACAGTCGCAAACATTTTTTTGCAGCTAGCCAAAAGCTTAGTACAAATAGTTTATAATTGTTTAATATGCGCTGAATAAATGTTTCTAGCGTAATTTTGTACAGCAGATGCCTAACATGATTTAAGAAGCTACTCTTCAGCGCCTAAATATCTTTTAGTCGAGGTTTGTTCCACGCTTGACAAACTTAAACTTGTAAATCTACATCGGCTAAAAACTCGGTGCCCATCATATGTCAGATTATCTCAGATGTGTTCGTCGACGGCTTCCAACTGACAGGATGTAAGTTCGAATCCGGATGAGTGAAATAAGTATAATGGCGGGCTAGATAAATTTCGAGTCAACCAATGATTTCCTACTAAGTCTCTCATTATAAATCATAATAACATGAATACAAAAATGGACATAAAAATAACGAAACCCACAAAATAAAATAAATACTTCCTACATATTTTTTTCGTTTTGCTTGTCTAAATGTTGAACTACTGTGGAATAAACGTAGCTTCAGTGTCATCAGCAGTAGTTTAATAAACATATCTATACGTACTGAATAAACGTTTTACTGTACGTTGCCTAACAGTCATACAAACGTATCTTCCACGCCCATATTCAGCACTGTGCTGTTTAAATTCTCCAAAACCAACTGTATAAGCATTGAACAGAGGTGTTTAGACATACTTGAAAAGCAGCTATACAGCATGTGCTGAATAAAAGCTGTCGGTTAAACGTTTAATAAGCAAAAATTGTTCCTTGGGGTGACTTTGTGAATATATTTCCGTGGGCAAAACGCGCTTCGAATCACCCAGGCCTCAGTAAAACTTTTCTTTATTGCAGATTATCATCAGTTTTTAAAGTAGGTATCACATTTAATTAAAAATAAAATAAAAATTGTCGAATGCTTCAAAGCAGTTTTTATTAGTAATTACTATTTATTGCACGTGTATTTGTGTATTTATAATCACGTGTAATGCATAGAAAGAATCATATAACTCTCATTAGATCGAGTAACTGAAAATTATTCCATTCTGATTATTCCAAAATTTATTTTTGACTGTTGCATTCACATGGATATCAGTACGGAAGCTTTATAGAAAAAATGATTTATGCTTTCCAATAACTTAGTAATCAAGCGTTTTCAACAATTTTAAAGATACTAAAAATCTTGATTGAAAAATGATGATTTCGCTTTATCAGGGGGAGGGTAGGTACGAATATAATACTAAACTATAATCACAGACAAACAGACATAACACTCGTTTTCCATTCTTCGTACCGATTAAACCGTCATTTCAAATTTGGGCTTAGTTGGGAATGTCTCCGTTTTGGTCAAAGTGGCGCTTTTTGACGAAAGAAAGGGAATTCCCCATAAAAAATACTTGCCACTTCGAGGGATACTCCTATTGTTATTTGATATTTGCGAATGTCGATCATAGATGGTGCAAGTGTTCAGGCTAAATGTGAGGTACGTTAATTTTTGTAGATTTTTCTTCCAAGAGTTATGACTGTTTGTCTGTGCTATAATACTCGATTGTCTTACACCCCTATTCTGTATTTCGAACGAGTTCATGTTTCGTTCGTAACTGACATTTCGTTCGAAAAAACAGCGGCTCGAACGAAAGATCTTCATATGAAAAAACAACTCGAACGAAATATTTGCCAAGTCGATCGAAATATTTCAACTCGTTCGAAATACAGAATATGGGTGTTAGTCTTTGCAAATATCGTCGATTTATTTTTTGGGCAATCAACAAATGTTAGAGCATGCGCTTTTAAGCAATTATTATAAACAAACTCACTACTTTGCCAGAAGACAAGCTTTTGCTGCACTGAAAACTTCCCAGTCTGAATGATATTTCAAGCTAATAAAAACTCAATTACATTTTAATTTTCTATTTGGGTACAATACCTATATTTTCTCCAAGTGATAGCCACAAACACCTTAACGCACTGTTATGCAATAACACATATATACAATTTACCACAGATGTGTTCAGAACACCCACCTTCAAACCAGCCATAAGTCTATCATAAAACTCATAATTTATAATAGATTGCGTGTTACTTGATTATTTTAAGCACAAAAAGCTTTACTGTTTCAATGAATGTCCTAGTGTTATAATTCGAGTGTTTTTGGTGGCTAATCTCACGATGTTGGAAGCTTCCGGGCACGCTGGTGCATACAGGCATCTAACTGGTTTCTTTTCTGTTTTTTTCTTCTGTGCATCTCCCACAGCATCCACCGTCTAACGAATTTTCGCATATATCCAACGGTTTGTGATTGGGAGTCCACTCGCCGAGACTTTTGTTGGCATAAAAATCCATCGGATATGCTTCACTGAACATCCTGTTCTCCTTCATAGTTTCTTGTCCATTTGTGCCAATGCTTGATAACCGATGATCGTCATCCAATTTCCACTGAGCGTCACCCAATGCAACGGATAATTCGTACGGTGTAAGTAGCGGCTTTGGAAATGCTGTTCCCCAATCTATAGAGAGCCTTGGGCATGCCACCTGTTGCGGTAAATATATTGAATGACTTTTAAAACATGCGGCCATATAATACATGATCGAATTTTAAAATAAAATGATCGCACATGGCGTTTCGTAACGTTTGAGTGTGATAAAAATCTATAAACTACTAGGATAATTGTTTTGAATAGAAAAATGCTAATGCTACGATTTTACATCTTGCTAACTATAATAGTGGCTCTCAGTCAGAATTCAAAAACGCGACAACTGTTTTGTCAAACAGTTATATTTAACTAAAAAGTTAAAGTTTTCGCCAGATGCTTCACAACCTAAGTTAGAAACAGTTCACTTACTTGAACAAAGGCATCAACATCCTTAAACAATTCCAGTTTACTAGGAAAAATCTCCGAAAGTAAAATAATCACTGCCTGGCGATTATGATACTTTATTCTCTTCTGTAAATGCGTCATCACCTTGGTTGAACCCTGTCGTCCTAGCGTCCCCAGTATAAGTCCAAACTTCCGTGCATTCCGACCGACATCGATTGCTTGTTTTCTATTCTTGCGCATTGCAGAGTGATCGTAGTATTCTCTGGTAAACTTCTTTTCGTATGGATCATACTTATACGCTTCCAAGTCAGGATTGGAAATCATCGCTGCTTCTAAATGAAATCGTCCATCACCCAAGTAGATGAGCGTCCTTTCTTCAATAATTCGAGGAGCCGTGCAACCTAGGATTTCTCCTGGACTTAGCGGTTTGAATTGTGGTATCGTTACATCGTAATGATAATCACGAAGCTCCTTAGCAGCAGCATGCAACGTTGCCACAAACTGTATCGTACTAACGAGAGCCAGTTTGCGTTCCTTCGGAAAGTTAATTTTTACACTTTCTATGAAGTGTAAGGCATCTATTTTTACATCTACAAAAACATATAACACTTTTATCCCAGCTGTCTGGTCAACTGGAACAAGGCAGCTATGCCCATAATGCACAAGCAGATCTGCGCCTAGAGCTTTAGCTGTGTAATCGTCTACGCAACAAGCGCCATATGTCACATCGCCCATAACAATAGTGTCCGCCTCAGTGAACCTCTCGATTATATCGCTTATCACTAGCGAAAACATCAGCAAACCTGTAAATTAGGGTCATTCGTTTCACTCAAAAACACACAGAATTTCAAATACCTACTAACCTTCGGGCAGCTGCAGTGCCACTCGTTTTGCCTTCATTTCTCGAATGCGCCAAATCGTTTTGTGAAACTCAAAGTTGTAATTAGTTGGAAGCACACTGATGGCCGCATTCAGCTCCGGATCATTGAGTAGCGATTGTGGAATTTTGTTTATTATTCTCGTGGTACCCTTGAATACCTTTCGCACAGGTTTGGCCTTAACTATCTTAACGTCCGGAGTGACCACCACAGGTTTCTGAATATCTACGGCTGCCATTTCTGCTACAGGTAAATCTAAAACACTAATCTTCATAGTATCTACAGCAGCTAGATTGAAATAAACTAATATTTATTCAATGTTAAAATTGATTCCTTCACCGTTATGATCTGTACAGGCCAGGCAGGACGGGCAGGACACATTGCCGAGACTACGTGACTAACTTCACACAAGTAATGGAGTAATCACCACCCAGAGATGCCAGACAATTTGGAACCATTAAATGAACTATTGTTAAACTCTAAAAGAAAACTCTGTGCTACATATAGATCTATAAATAGTCACTCTACTCTGTGCAAAAATATATCGAGCAATTACATAAATTTTTTAAATAACCAGAAAAGCTGGAAAATCTGTAATTAATATTAAATTAATAATTATTGCACAGGAACTTCCAAAATCAATATTTCAAGGCAAGTTTGTACATCTGGCATCTTCGCAACCCGCTGATACAAAAGTAAAAGATTACAAAATGACAACAAAAAAGAGAAAATGAGGAAAATAAAAACGATGAAAACACGGTCACACTGAAAAAGGAAATAGCCGAATAATAATAAAACACTGAAGTACTAGCACGTTGAATAGAGTGCTTATAAGCAGAGAGAGAGTCAGCTGGAAATAATTTATGTACCGAACTTCGGCGCAAACTACACTCCTAAAATTTAAGATACTAACCGTGTACCCCCGTTGGTATGACCTTCTTCAATCTGAACATTTTTAATCTGTACCCCGGTGGTATGAATGCGTTCACATTAAAAACCGAACAAGCGTCACACACAATTGACGTTAAAGTGGACCGGTAAATTAAAAAAAAGCAAAAAATCTTAATGCGTTTCCTCTTGCACGGGAGCTTTGGCAATATAGCTCATATGCAACTTTCCTCTCTCCAGCACTCAAAATAGACCATTTTAGTCGAAACTGCCGAGCCAATTTCGTATTATAGAAACCGAACCTTTAGAATTCGTGCACGTTTGAGATGTTTTCAAAACGTTTGTTTTCATCAAATCAAAACAACAAGTTCATAGAGTGCGCCTCTTGCGCGTGTGTGAAAATGAATAGAGTTACCAAATATTCAGATTAAAAATGAACTCGCCCAATCTGAACGAGCTGTTTTTCATATTAGCGGGGGTTGAGTGTATACCTGTAAATAGGTCGGATTTAGTTAAAGCTACTAGGTTCAAACTACTCAAAATGCCCTTAAAGCCCCTTTCTATTAGAAATAAAAGGAGTACATTGAGAAAACTTTTCGTATAGCTTCTATATGTGTCCCACATATCTAGCTTTCCACGAGCGACAATGGCGGATATTGAGCACAAGTGGGCATAATCTTTTAACATTCATTGCAGGAGCGTCGAGTTCGCCCTGACGGAGTTACTATGGATACATTCATAATTGTTTGTTGTTCGAATGTAAAAATGTAAACATTGTTCAATTTTTCAGATCAGCTTAAGAGGAACATAATTGAACGGACAACAAGTTTTATGGATTGTGGCTTTGCAGTTTTCGCAAATTTCAGGGAGAATGTCCAACTACGCAACGGAAAGTTTCTTATCAAGTCGAGACGCTGTTCGAGAGCAAACTTGACAACGGCTCGACCAACATGAAGTTAATGTTTGCGTTAATGTGTAAAGTTTCGAATGTTTAATTCGCACGATTGTGAAAAAGTATTTTGAGCCAGTGCCTTCAGCAAATTATGGCCGCAAACCACTATAAAAGTTTGAATCCGTTTAGTTATGTTCCACTTCAGCTGATCTGCAAAATTAAACAATGTTTACATTTTTACACCCGAATAACAAACAATCATGAATGTATCGATAGTAACACTGTCAGGGCGAACTCGACGCTCCTCCAATGAATGTCAAAAGATCGTTCCCACTTGTGCTCAATATACGCCATTATCGCTGGATAGATTTTTCAATGTGCTCAGTACTGATTTTAACCACTCAAGGAGAAATAACCCTCGAACTGTCAAATTTTAACCAAAAAGTTGAAAATTTCGCGAAATGGTTCACAGCAAGTATCATCATTTTTCTGAGTGTATAAGTATTTAAAACCAAGCAACGGTTGCCAAACAAGATTTAGAGCAGGTTTTTAGAAAAATCTGGTACCTCCGTTTTCCGTTTCCATTTATTTTTTGATTTTCACATTCTCATCACGCAAATTGACATCTCAATCTCATTTTCGTTGCTATAAGTTGTAAGTTTAAGTTGCATTCGGAATTTTATTTTTGTTAATTACTGACAAATCACTTAGCGACTTTGCCTACTGGCGTAGTAACTCTCACGATGTCTTCGGAAATTCTTCTTACGAAGCGAATTAATCAAATCAACCAAGAATCTCGAAGTTTTATTCTTATTGGCGTTGTTATTGCTAAAAGCGATCCGAAATTTTTCGAATCAACTAACCATCGTTCCAATGGCAGCTCCTCCAGTAGTCGTGGTGTAATGACCCTAACTATCCGAGACAGTGGTCGAGATACAATCAACTGTACTATTTGGAACTCTAGTCAGATAATCGAATCATATGATAATTTATTCCACATTGGTGATGTAGTGAACATTACAAAACCAAAGGTTATTTTGAATTGCATCGATCGGGCGGAACAATTTAATCCCAAATCTACATCCGTGTACAGTTTGTCACTCTGTGAAAATGACGATAATAAAATCAGGCTCCATGAGGGTTCCGGACTGGACCAAATCCGAAAACTGATCTCGGTTCCAACAGTTTTAGCTTCTGACACTTACCTGCTGGCTGACATTGCGGCAGGAGGTCAAGGTATCAATGGCAAGAACGTAAACGTGCTAGTCGCTGTGCGAAGCGTGCGTCCCAAAAAGCAAATTATTGTTACCAAAACAGGCAAGCTAAAATATTTTAGAGAAGTTATTGTAATGGATACCTCACATGCCGGCATGTCTATCAAGTTTTGGAACAACGAGTACATCGAACGAATTGATAAATGGATTCCATTGACCACAATTTTGATGATAATGGATGTTAGGGTAGAATTTGATCAGTTCCATAAGGTCATCTGTTTGGGGATGAGTGGAAGAACAATTATAACCGAGGATCCGGCGATTGAAGAAGCTGACAAACTTCTTATTTACGTCATGAAAACATCTACACAGGATTCGGAGCTTGCGTATTCTGCTTTATCAAGTACAGTGGATCGTAAGATTGAATGTTTCAAATGATGAATTAAAACTTAGTTCTTAATTTCTTTCAAAGCATCTACAATCACATCCGTAATGACAGTTCAACAGATCGTAGACAGAGCCGAAGGGGATCTTAAAACTGAAGAAGATCAGTTTACAGCTCTCTGTTATGCATTAATAACTAAATTTGATTTGGATGGGTGCTCCAGAGTCACCAGCCGCAAATGGTAAGCTTCAGAATTATGTTTTAAAATAGAAACTTTATGTGATTTATGGTTGCAGTTCAAATTGTAAAACGCTTCTCCGAATCTCCGATTCTAGATGTCAGAAAGAAGAGTGCCAAAGTACTCCATATCATATAAGTATCAATTTTGATATTCCAGTAGATATAACGGATCACACAGGAACATTAGCCAACTGTCGTCTCATGAGCCAGGCCGCCGAAAACACCCTCAATTGTAAGGTGGAAGCGTTTCTCAAGATGGGAGATACTTCAAAGGGCAAGCTAAAGTGGCGTTATCTATTAGAACGCTGTGCTGTGAAACTAGTAATAAAAAGGAAATCGCCCATTCGATTTCAAACTCTTTATAACATAGTGGACTGCTCCGTGGCTAACCCACAGGAAGTGGGATCTAAGATAAAGGTTTATTGATATTATTATACTTATCAATCATTATAAACTTTTATAGTTTTACAATACATGACAAATAAACATACAATACATTACATTTTCGGTGTTTTCGACACGAAACGAATATTTCTTTTTTAGTTTACTTATAAATCCCAACCCGCTGCCGCAATTTTCAACAACGTTCATTCTTCCGACAGTCGTACAGCAAAAGAATAGCTACATTCGTACTCTAAACAGAGCATCGAACGTCAAAAGGCAACCTTTTTCTAAGTACCAATAATAAATAGCTGGTCAGTTACAGATTGACCGTGCAGAACCACTTAAGCAATGGACTAAATATATTTTACATCTCTTTCAAGTATGCCAATAATCGCGGGAACTGTTCGACAATTCCTAGCCTAGCTAGCACAACTTGCTGTTCGGAAATATTTACATGATTTCCATTGTTTCCTTTTCTCTTTAATTTAAATGCAGAGTGTAAAGTTTTAAGAAAAACCGATGAAATTAGACCTCACTGCTTTGGAATGGGTCGTTACAAACGACTCAGCTCTGCTTGCACGTCGATTGTTCACGGAGGCTTCGTTTCGATGAAATGGGTGCTTAGCTCATTTGAACCAATGAAATCTGCTGGTCCGGATGGTAATCGACCCATTTTCTTACAGAAAAAGGACGACGTTATAATACCCGAACTCAACAAGTTTTTCGGCGGAAAAAAGGGGTGGTGGTTTTATCTAGGAGAGATAAAAAAGAGAAAACCATGCATAAGGATTTCAGATCAATAAATCTAACATCAACACTTCTTAGGTTGATGGAGAAAATTCCAGAAAACTATATAGGTCATTGATTTTATTAACCATGTTTAGTACCGAATAGGGGCACAGGATTAAAGCTATCTATATGAACTCCAACAATGGGTATGAGCAGTCCGTAAACTGTGTTGAATAATCGGAGTCTGCCCCAAATGACGATCATTACGACCATCGCAGTGGCCTTTTGACCCAATGCGCTCTGGCATACAAAAAAGGACTCGCAGCTTAGTCTGCACAGGGTCTCGCTCCGTATAACGCCGGCTCTGCTCTATGGTTAAAAGGAAAGAACTATGAACTTAGTAAGTGTTGCTCCATTACCCTCGCTTTACCTAATCTTCTGCTCTTCTGCTCTTCCCCCTTCAACCCCTACTATAAATACTATGAAAACACCCATGTTTCATTGCTTTCTTCTACTATCTTCTTTTTAGCTCATAAATTCCAAAATTCGCTTAAAAGTAGCCGTGTATATCGCTGCTGCATAAACTGCTTAGAGGTCTGATACACTTATGTTGTTTTTTCTGCATTTCGCATTTTGCTAAAAGAAACGTGAACTATAAATACATAGGTACCTATATGTTGGTCGGAGTATGGAGCCCATGCCAAAAGAGAATCTTTGTTATTCCAACTGACATAAGTAGTTTTTTTGATCATGAAGGAGTAAAATTTTGATATTACTTTTAGTTATTTTACCAACTGTGTCAGCCAAAACAAGACCAAATGTTAACATGATTTTGATAACACAGTTTTATGTTATTTGGCCTTTCTCTGCTGCTCGGGGTAGCCCTTGTCAGCCGGCAATGCAGCTAAAAGCCAAAACCCAACTGTTGATTTCTTCAGCAGAATGGTGATAACAATGCAACATGTGTTATTATGACTGAATTGTATAGCTGCGACCACGTGCGTGGAAAGGACAGGCGCATTTGGTAAATCAAATCAGGAAGGATGCGACATCAATCAATTCGTGGTTACTACGTTACGCGTGTAGCTAGTTGAGCGAAAGTAAACAACGTTTATAAGAAAAGTCTTTTCTTTAGATTTTCGCAACTTAAACTCGAAAAAGAAAAAAAAGGATATTAAAAAATTCTTATTTAGGACAATTTGGGCACTTAAAATGGACATCGAATACACCTATCAAAAAGAACGTCGCGAGTTTGGGCGACAATGTCTTTTCTCGGATAAAAACAAGGTCGAGTTTTCAGAAGCTGCTAACCATGAATTATTTAAGGATTATATTCTTCGTGATCCGGTTAATATCGGAACACAGTATAGTTACCAGATGGCCCTCAGTGAAGTTAACACAGAAAGCGCAGAACATGAAACTCGCGGAATATTACACTCAGAAGGTGGTTGGCCGAAAGATGTAAATTATCTAGATCCGGAACAAACAGTGCGTTATCGAAGAAAGATCGAGAAAGATGAAAACTACGTAAGCCAGCTAACATCGGTCACGAAACCAATGGAGCATTGTATCTACCAAAATAATGCTGTAAATATTTATGAAAATTATTTTGATGGCCTAGAACCTGCTCCCTTGATGGAAAAAAGCAATTCAAGAACACTCAATGTGTATAGAGATCCTTCAATATATAAGCAACCTGTTACTCACTTATCATGGTCACCAGATGGTGGATCAAAGATTGCAGTATCACACTGTAATATGAATTTTCAAGAAATGAGCGGCAAAGCAGTGTCCTCTTATATTTGGGAAATCGAAAATCCAAACGTACCGTTGTTAAGATTTACTCCGCACAGTTCCATGATATGTTTTGAGTATAATCAAAAAGATCCGACCACTTTGGTGAGCGGATTGTACAATGGCCAAGTAGCAGCTTGGGACACCAGAAATGAAAAAGCACCCGTCATGGTTAGCGAACGTGAAGCTTCACACCGGGCAACGGTCAACTCTGCTCTGTGGATCAACTCCAAGAGTGGAACTGAATTCTTCTCCGGTTCGTCCGACGGTCAAGTAATGTGGTGGGACACGAGAAAGTTATCGCAACCTACTGATACTCTTCTAATGGATCCAATAAAGTCAGACGAGCAAGATCTTTCACGATCGTATGGTATTAGCTGTTTGGAATACGAAACATCTATCCCAACTAGATTCATGTGTGGTACGGAACAAGGCATGTTATTTTCTTGCAATAGAAAGGGAAAATCTCCGCAAGAGAAAATCGTGTATCGGGTAATTTAAAATTATTATGTTTTTATAATGGTGAATATAAGCGAAATTGATATTTTAGCTTCCTTGCCATACTGGTCCTATATATTCACTGACACGTAATCCTGCTTTCGTTAAAAATTTCTTGACTATCGGTGATTGGATAGCGCGAATTTGGTCAGAAGATTGTCGTGAAAGTTCGATAATTTGGACTAAACATCATGCAGTGATGTTAACCGATGGAGTTTGGAACCCGACCCGCTATTCGATATTCTACGTGAGTCGAGCTGATGGAGTTTTGGATGCTTGGGACTTATTACAGCAGCAGAATGAACCCATTCTTACTATTAAAGTGTGTGACGAAAGCTTGAAGTGCCTGCGTGCACACGAAACAGGTTACTTGGTTGGTGCAGGAAGTTGCAAAGGGGCTACGTTTTTGCTGGAAATGTCTGATAATATGACTACGATTAAGAACGATAAGCCATTGTTAACTGCGGTGCTGCACTATTTTATTTGTAATTGGGATAAAAATATAAAACTTCCAAATTTATAGATGTTGGAAAGAGAGAATAGACGGGAAAAAATTCTTGAGGCGAAGTCACGAGAGATGAAACTAAAGGTTCGTACATTGCATCGCCAGGAGGATGTCGTTGATGAAAAACCTAAACTATTTCAATGTAAATGTAAGTTAAATTTTAAATTGTATTTGTTATTTTGGCAGCGAAATTCGGGATGCTATCACGGAAATCAAATATCTCGTCAGATATTCTAATGAAATGTAGATTTCAGCGGTACATTTCATTACGTTTCAGCAGCAGACTAGTTTTTAAAGGTTTCTACAGGTCCGGCATCCTTGCGACGTGTCCGGTCCACCGTAATTTCCCAACATCCGCCAGATACACGATAGGAAGCTCTCCAAGTAGTGACTGCAGCTCGTCGCACGTGTTTCATAAGCCTGCCCAACTCTCCGTTTTCCGTTTGTGGCCCGCCAAAAATAGTCTGCAACATCTTTCGTTCAAATACGGCAAATGCACGTATGTCTAATGTAACGAAAGTTACAGTTTTCAGCCCGCAGAGGCCTACCGGTCTGATTAGCGTTTTGCGCATCGTTTGTTTTGCGCACCGGTGTATGCTCCTTGATCGAAGCATCTTTCGGAGAAAAACCGATTTAATCCACCTATTGGTGAAAGGAACCTTTGTTATACCATCTCATTCGTCATTTAAGTTAGAATTCGACACGCCTTCGGCACATAATTCAACTTTTATAACATTATGCTATTTATCATCAATACATATGCATGTCTATGCCCAAGCAACAATGTGAGTTTTATTGTACTCTTATGGTGGTCTTCAAGACCAATTTTGGTCTTAAATGCCATCATAAGAGTGTAATAATACCCGAATTGTTACTTGGGATATAATATACTGATAAATTTGTATATTTCAAAGGTATCAAAAAATGTCTTCCTTTTATTTGAAATTTGTTATTTTTAGTTAACCCATTTCCTTCCAGCGTTGCGAAAACGCAACGCACTTTCATTCGATTCTAGAGGAGGCTCGGTTTAAGATATCAACTTGGACCTTGAGAAACAAAGAAAGATTGGAAAAAAATCTAATCGAACTGTTTTTGCTCAAAGGTCACATGTTACATGTAATATAATTACAGCTGTGACAAAACAACAGATTTTGCTATTTTTCAGATAGTTAAGGAAAAATGCTCATAAAACTCGATTTTACCTCTATTAACGCCTGACCTATTAATCAGTGTTAGTAAGAATCGGTTGCTTGCCAAAAAATACTTTGTTTCACAATTTTGATTATTTTTGTAATTTTAGGATAGGTTTTAAGCTTTGCGTTGCGAAAACGCAACGCCAGGAAGAAACGATATTCAAAATTTGCAACTGAAACGTTTGTTTTCGTTCGTTCGCTGTGGTGTTTCATTTGATGTCGTTGCTTTTTAGTAAACAAATGAATGTAAATCTTATCTTTCGCTTGTTCAAAATATCCCGGAAGCATTATAAAAATTTACGTAACATAGAATTCACAGCTTCAAACACTGATGACAGATGGAGCAGCCATTGTGATAAGAGCGTAATAAAATCGTTAAAGTAACTTTGCCTCAGGAATGTCTGGAGGAATTGAGTAACAGCAACGACAGTTTCATGGACCCACATTTAATGTTACCTTTCCGGAACGTTTTGGTTGGCATTTAATCATCTGCGATGACATGTATTTAACATTCAAACTGCACACTATGAGTCTATTGCAAAGATGGTCTCCAACCCAAATGTTTCGATATCTATCATAAAACATAACATGTAATACTCTTAGTCGTTCATTTAATCTTCAATAATACTCAAAATCCCAAAAATAAAATCCCAAGTTTGATTTAACGGTAAAAAAGTATGAAGTATTTATATGCATAATAATGAAGGTATGCAAAAACGGTATACCCTGAACGCCCGGCATTGCGTTTTCGCAACGTAGCGTTGCGGGATACAGGGTCAAAATTAAAAATACATGTCAGCGGCTTTTTCTTAGTTGACCTAAAAGAGAATTTTTCTAAAAGTTTCAACCCTCTATCCCTGCTGGGAAAAGTGTGGGGTTAATAGCGGGGTCGCATTCTGGGGTTTGGTTTATGTTAGAAACTGGTTGTTTTTCTGGATGTATTCGGAACGTTCCCAGAACGTGTCCAGCTATGGCCAATGTAATCCTGGACACTTTATATCACGACAAATGAACTACTTTTGCAATTTTGAGTACTTAGAGATGTTGTATTTTAGTTCAAATCAGAAACTGATCCCCGATCCGGAACATTCCCGGACGTGTGAGATGTGTCCGCTGATATCTTAAACATTTTATACGGCTACCAATGGTCTAGTTGTGCAATTTCGAGTATGTACTTGGAGGTGTCGCATGACGGAATTGTTATAATTCAAGATGCTTCTATGCTCATGTTTCATACATTCCGGAACTTGCTCAGGACATATCTTCCGAACCGTACATCCGGTCCGAATACTGTTCAATAGAATTCTTCCCAAGCAACCATGTGAATTTTATTGTACTCTTATGGCGGTCTTCATGACCAATTTTGGACTTAAATTCCATCATAAGAGTGTAATAAAACCCAAATTGTTACTTGGGTTCTAGGCCACAAAACTGCGTTTGGTAGTTATTCAGTCAAATCGGCCCAGGCATTTGACAAAAGCAGATGTTTATTGTTATATTTTAACTACTGAGACTGTAACGCGTTTATTTGTAACTTGTGACTGACATAGTTCAAAATTTTGGGAACAAACATAACATTACTGTTTGAAATATTTGTAGAGAGTTATGCAGAGAAGAGAGAGGGTGAGAGATTGCTAAGAAGGTTAGAGCATAGTCAGGTAGATGTAAGCAAGCAGTTCAGGATATACTGTTGATGTGAACGGTCGAAATACAGTTTAAAAGTCGCGAAGGAGTTTGATTTAAAACCAGTGTTCTTAAAGTGGACAAGGTAAGATACAACAATTTTGTGGCAACGAGGATGGGATACGAACCCAGGCGTGCAGAGTACACTGGATTAGCAGAAAGCAATAAAGCATGAACAATTTAAAAATGATTCCCAGGCTTACTTCAAAAGTGGTGAAAAATCACATGGGACTGTTATGCGTTTATGGGTAGTAGCAAAGCAAAGCCTAGGTGCTACATTCTGTTATCGAAACTTGACCTTCTGTTTTTATACGACAGACTTCGTAGCCAGCTGTTAGAGTACAGGACAATTGCAGGGCCAGTTGCTACGATCCTATTGACTCCAACAGCCTCTCCCAGCCGAGATTCGAACTTTTTTTTGACGTGTAAAAATTAATTATCTAAATTGTGACGTAGCCGCTTTTCGATATCCCAATTTTTCAATTTTCGCTGCATTTAAAAAAAATCGTTATACTTCGCAACCAGTAAGAGGTAGATAGTTACTACCGTGGACCCCCGTTCGTTTGGCCGTTTTTAATCTTAACACTTTTTAATTTGAACCCCGTTGGTTTGCACGACGTGCAAATTAAAAATGGTTCAAATGTCATTCTCAATATGACATCATTTGCTTATGCAGACAATGCACATAAACACGTTTGTTTGTACTGATCTGGCGTGTTTAATCTGTTTCACATTGCGTTTTCCCAACGATTACTGTAGAAATCCAATCGGAGAATGGCATATCGCTGCTTGCAACTGCCAACTGAATCAAACCACCCAAACAATAACAAAGAACAGGGCAGGCAGTTCACACAAGTTCCAGCATATTTAGGGTTACCAGTTGTTCAAATTAAAAACTATCCCCGTTAGTTTGCATGAGGAATCGTTCAAACGAACGGGGGTCCACTGTATATACAGCCTACAGCAAAGTTGCTTATTTTACTGTGTTCTACAACTTTTGTGGAGACACTGTACTTTTTTGGACGCATTTAAAAAAACAAAAATTTGTAACACCCCAATAGGTAGATTTATGGTCACCCTAATAGTGTAGAAAGTTGCGCCATATTTTTTAAATAAACTTACCACCTGGAAAATGAAGCATTTTTGCGCTAGAGCACATGATCGCGTTTTTTTCTATTTGGTTCATATAGGGTAAAGAACCGGTTTTAAGCAGTCTAAGCGGGTCACTGATTGTTTTACCTTATTACAAGCGATGGGTTAACTAAGTGGGGGATATCAGCATACCAATCTTCTTGCTATCTTTAGTTCTTCAAGCTGTTACCATTGGAAGACACTATTGTTGTGCTAAACTTTTGATTTTCCGGTTTAAAAGTTGGAGCGGTGGAACTAATTTTGATCAGACCGAACATATTTTCACCCTCAAGGTGCTTTTTTAAGCAATCCTGAAATCTGAATTTTTTTACGTCCCTGTAAAAAATCCCTCAAAGTTTCCCCCCTATTCAGTAAGTTCGCGTTCCTATCCGCGACCTACTAATCGGCATCTGATGCGTAATCGGCATAGATGCGTAAAATGCCATCTGTCTAAATTGTTTATCGGGGCATACACTCACGGCACCGTTCGGCAAACGGTATTCGTCGTCTCTTTTATTCTCTAGTGTTCTTATGGGAAATTGCGAGTTTGACGTCTCACTCGCTGTTCATAAGGATGGTGGGAGAACAAAAGAGGTAAACATAGCAGTACGCACGGTCCGACTCAAAACAGTGTTGTCAAAGCAAATAACATTGAAACACATCGTTGCTTCATTAAATCACTGAGAAAATCTTCGAAAATTATTGAAAAAGCTGTCTTTTCTGTTGTTTCTAAAAAAGAAAAATTAATTATGAACATACATTTCTCTTGAAAGTATTGAACCACGTATTCACCATTGGAGGTTTCAGTTAATTTCAAACCTATAATTCTTATTTCCAGAATCGAAACAGTGTCTTGGCAACACGATAGTTTATCAGTTTTGCTGCAGCTGCTGCTACTGGTGAACAGGTTCCGTCAATTCAGAATTTGTTTTCAGTTTTGTTATAAAATAATAAAACTTTCGGCTAGTGACAAAGCCTTAGATAATAGAAAAAAAAAGAGAGTGAATAATATGGTATGTGACAATTGAGTGCTTGACTTTTAGAGTGGTTGTAATCAGTGCTGAAAATTGTGATGGATTCGTTAGTAGCGAGGTGGCGATTGCTTTCAGCAGCTGAAAAATGTACGTTTTTGGACAACAATTTTTAATTCATCATATTTCTTGTCGGAAACCCAGTAAATTGTGTTTGTGTGAATTAAATCTATGGTTAAGTGATTTGTGAAGATGATCCTATCAAAAAATTTTAAAAATATGAATAAAAAAGTGCATTTTCGGCTCATTTATTTTCAACTGATTAAAATAGGTGATACTGCTTAACTCGTTCCTTACCCTAAGTAAAGTTTGCTTGAATAATTTCATCAATGTTTTTCCGATAACTTTTGACTGGTAAGGCCAATTCTAATAAGATTTAGCAGAAATGTTCACAGCGTTAAGGCCTCTCGTTTGATACTAAGATAATAGAAATCTGATTAATCTGGTTAAAATCGTTATGAATAATTGTAAATTTTATTATGCTGTATACGACTGCTCATAACTTTCAAATTAAATATCCAATCAAAAAACAAATCAATAATGATCTATGAGCCTATATTACCTACCAAATGAGACTAATAGCGATGCCCCCAAATAACCTTGAAAATTGAATTTTGTAAAAAACCCAAGATAGAAGAATATTTTAAGATCTTCTTTAAATTAATAATTTTGACCAATACTAACACCCTGTGAATAGAAACCTGAGGTGCATGAAGTTAAATAATAAGTGCCTTTCGGACATAGCGTGCGGCCCTTTATCCTCAACCGAGTCTCGTGATGGGCTGCCATCTTATAGTGCAGAGACAACACTCTGCCTCCTTCCCTCTTGGTATACGACGTTAGTTTCCACCGGGGTTGGTTAATCTCTGCTAGGGTAGCTCGTATTTAGGCTGGTAATACGAGAAGGTAGGAATAAGGACTAGCATGGGGTCTGTTTTACGCATTATCCAGTCACTTACTAACCTCTACACCTATGATTACTCTAAAATTCTTGCAGCACAGAAACTCTTCAGTGGTATCACTTCGAAGGTTTATAAGGACTATAGATTTACATAAAATAAATCTACACTAAAGTATTTTTTTGCACGGTTGGTTTTTTCGAATGTTAAGAACGGGGCAGCTTAGGGACCATTTATTTATTTCTCAGCACATTCGTCACGTATTTTGTAAATGTTCCCTAAGTTGCACCGTTCTTAAGTAAACCGTGTAAAAAAGACTGGTGTGTAAGGAAAATTTTCAAAACCATGACGCTAGCCGGGGAGACAAGTGGGACCTATACTCAAATTTGAATAAAAAGTATAAAATAACAGGAAATAGTGTATGTTAATATACAGCAACGTTAAAGCATTGAAGAAAACAACCAAAGACAATGTTTCTCCTAATGGTTCATCCAAAAACGCCGTAACAATATCAGATTACTTTTAAAGCACAACGGGCGACTTTATAATTCAATTAACATCGTTTATGTGTCGCCAGAATGTGACCGAATTGATTGCTCTCTCATAAGCCATGTTAATAGACTTCTTTTCTGAGCCCTCTTGGTTTAATCTTTTTCAATTTTGTTTTAAGGGACATGAACGACCAAAAATTTTGAAAAAATCATTTTTTTTCAGATTTTGATGTTTTTTCCGCTTATTTTGATACTAAATTTCTATTGATTCGACCACGGGAAGTGGCCGAAAAACGATATGTATGATCATATGTATGAAGCATTCCAGTGCGACGTGGAACTACTTCGGCGGTATAAAAC
Source organism: Sabethes cyaneus (assembly GCF_943734655.1). Classification (NCBI taxonomy): domain Eukaryota; kingdom Metazoa; phylum Arthropoda; class Insecta; order Diptera; family Culicidae; genus Sabethes; species Sabethes cyaneus. The sequence continues at coordinate 99,609,363 of NC_071354.1, read as the reverse complement.
GCCGCTCCTGGAAAACTGCGATTGTCAAACTTTATGTACTCAGAAATTACACAACGTATTGGAACAAATTTTTTTTGTTTTGTTGGAAGTTGTTTGGCAAAGACTTTTATAACTTTTGAGTTTCGTAAACAAAACACAGCTTGAGAAAAACGAAAGAGAAGAAAAATGGATGCCTGAAAAAATAGAATTTTGTCTTCTTTTTCTTTTTCCTCAAGCTGTGTTTTGTTTACGAAACTCAAAAGTTATAAAAGTCTTTGCCAAGCTACTACTAACAAAACGAAAAAAGTCTGTTCCAATACGTTGTGTAGTTTCTTAGAAAAAGGTACATAAAGTTTGAAAATCGTGGTTTTCCAGGAGCTCCAGGAGCGGTGTTTTATTCCCCCGAAGTTGTTCCACGCCGCACTGGAATGCTTATGTGTATGATCGTTTTTCGGCCACTTCCCGTGGTCGAATCAATACAAATTTAGTATCAAAATCTGAAATAAAAAAATAATTAGTTTTTCAAAAATTTTTGGTCTTTAAGGGGTTAAAGCTTTACCGATATAAACATTATATGTTTTTGAACTTAAAATGTACGGTGGTACACTCAAGTGGCTTTTTACTCGAAGGATACGTTTCGCATAAATCAAAACCGCGTAAATTCTTTAATTCGCATAAAAACCGCGTAAATTCCAAACCTACGTGTAAAAATAGATGTTGCTTCAATGTTTTAAGCACATCCGCGTAAATTCTGAAGATCGCGTAAAAACCGCGTAGATACCGAAAATATCGTGGAAAAACGTGTAAATTCCGAAATTCGGGTAAAAACCCCGTTAAGTCCGACATTCGCGTTGAAATAGTCGCGTAAAAAGCGACTCCGGGGTACAACTAAAAAATGTAGTAAGATAGGAAGTTTTGATCTGAAAAACTTTATTTTTAATAGGTCCCACTTGTCCCGGGCGCACTGAATTTCGACCTATATATTTAGTGCCATTTGTCAAATTAAACAATTAGCTTACACACGAAAATTTGTTAATACACTAATTAAGCCGTTCCGAATTATAGTGGTCTATTGACTGATTGATCTTTACATAAATCGTAACTTTTTGCATAGACGTACTCTACAAACTATAAAATTTCCAATCAGCTTTTTTCATGTTTTTTGGTTTAGAACAGAATAACCATTTTGTTCCGTATTATAGTGGTCTATGTACACGAGACTTATTAATAATCGATATTCGACTATTTTTGATTTCAAAACTACATTGGAACACACACCCCTATTCTATATTTTGAACGAATCTTTATTTCATTGGACTTGTTTCGAACGAGATGTTTTGCACATATGATTTTGCTGGTGGAAATTTCGTTCGAAAAAAGTTTCGTCCGAAATACCAATCCGTTCGAAATATAGAATAGCGATGACAATGTTCGACTTCGGCCCTTTAAAACCTTTCATCTGATACCCATACTGTGGGGATTTTGCATTATTTTCAATCCTTTGCGGTCCATTTCAGAAAACCGGAAGCCGCCATCTTTGATTCCAAAATGGCGCCAGAGCACGATATTCCATACCCAGTCGCCATACTATTTCACCAATACCCATTTTATGGTGGTTTTGTATCATTTATTGACATTTACAAATCCCATGGAAATAGACCACTATGTTGCGGAACGTTTTGTGGATATCAGGTAGTTTATATATGAAATCATAGTGGTCTATGTACATTGGTATGAATAAATCGCATGTTTCAACAAAAGTTGGTATTACGTATTCTCATGTTGGATCCCTTTATACCCTGCCCATCAGAACATTTGATTTGGCGAAAATAAGAATTTTTATAGAGCTTTCTAGACAATTGCGTCTTCTGTAAATTTTGCTAATTGGTCAATAGACCACTATAATTCGGAACGGCTGAATTATGGTTACCTACTGTCAAAATATTATGTACTTTTACGAAAGCATGCGACCAAAATATCATTTATAGAAAAGTGCGCCCAACTTACACCGCAAATTGAAAATGACACTCAAATTTAAAGTTTTATTCTGTTATTTAGAATGCCAATTATAAATATTCTATGATTTTAATGTATGCGTTAAAGTTGTATTTTTCATTTCTATATAGGTTCATCTGGAGAATATGAAGTTGAGTTATGCTCCGTTCCCACTTACCGCGTATTCCCACTTACCCCGGGGTACCTTATGTGTAGTAGAAAATGTGTGTAAAGTTTATATTCCAAATCGTAAAAGGTTATAAAACAAGGCCATGTGTATAAACGACTTTAAGGTTTGACCCTTTTATATTCACAAGCTTCGAGTAGAGGACAGAGTACAGGACAATTACGGGGCTAGTGCAAGTATCCTACTTGACTCTAAGCAATACCGCTCAGCAGAGATTCGAACATACGATGACTGGGGTGACATTGCGATTCTCGTTTCGAGTGATTTTGGTTCGTTTCGCCCATTTGTTTAACGTGGTCGAAACGAACCAAAATCACTCGAAACGAGAATCACAATGTCACCCCTGGTTTGTCAGACCAGCATCGTAGCTCGAAGCTAACTGGGCAGTGCCGCTCGTGAAAGGTTGTGTCTTATTTTGAATGAGTTTTTTCGCCCATTAGATTTTGCCAGCAGAATGGAGAAAACCATTCGCTTTTGTTTGGCAAACCGATCCGTCGGAATACAGAATAAGGCTGTAAACTATCAAATGTCAAGTCAATGCAGGACAAATCAAAGACTTCAGAAATATAACCCTGTATAATTACTGTACCTACTGAGACTTTGAAAGTATTACAGTTTCATATTACTTTTTCAAATCTGTTTGACTTTCAGCTGCGTGCGATGCAGCCGAGCAGGAATTTCTTCAGACGTTGGAAAAGGAACGAAAAGCGCGCTCTCCTGAAGAGTATGATCAAGGTAGTGTGTGCGCTTGGTAGTTTGTACCGAACTGGTCACTCAAATAATTTTGCTTTCCGTTTCAGATTACGACCCGAGGAAAATCGCTGAACAGATGAAGGAAGAAAACATATCAGAAGAAGAACTCAATGAATAGAAACAACGAACTTGATAGATTGCTTCTGATTCGTGCCATGCTGCTATGTTCATTTTATGCTTTTGTTTATTTACTACGCGAAAGAATGCTATTTTGAAATATTGAAACCATATGCTATCTATAACACTGGTGCAGTAATAGTTTATTTTATAACAACTTACCACGCAAGCATTTTTTTCGCATAATAACACCGTTTAGAAAATTTAACTGGTGACACATGACTGCTTTTAAAATAAATACTCGTAAATAAAGATAAAACTATGCTGATTTCAATTATTTTTTTATCTATAAAAGTCAAGTACAATTATTAAAAAAGCTGAATAATACTAAAACATTTGGGACAGCTGATAGCGTTAGTCACACTGCGTAGTATCCATAACAGCTCAATCGATTTAATAGTTCAACCGATTCAGGAAGACGCTTTTAGTGCTAAACTCAACTGAACAACACTGTTGTGACCCGCATTCATTCGGGGAAACAGACGAAAGCAAGTCGTGAAACAGACCGCGTGGTTTTGATAGGCGAAAAACGTGTCGTTTAACCCGACCGTGTTGTATCACAGGAGCGCGAAAGTTACTACACGTGCTACGTCTGGCATGTTGTCTCATCCGCCGGCAGCTTGCGTGCATAAAATCAATTAAGTTGTGATAAAGTTGTAAAAAAGTGCATTAGATCGTCTGCTAGACGTCTCGCCAGCCAGCCGTCTGTGAAGGTTTTTTCAACACAACATAAGCAAGTGTACAAATAATTTTTGGTCAAAATGAAGATCGACGGAAACATTAGCTGCAGCCAAATGCAGCAGAACTGGACACGATATATGGTAATGACAGATACCAAATCGTTGCGAAAGCCGGTTGAGTTCCAGGAAGAAAATGAAGTTCATGCTTCGATTCCAACGAATAAAAATGTGGCAAAACATTTTGAATTCATCAATCCGGTTGAAAGGGGTATCCAGAGTACACCTTGGATACTAAATACTCCGGTATGGACTTTCCATAATAGCCTAGTACAAACTGGTATCACGCATTATGAAGGTGGATGGCCAAAGGATATTGATACACACGACGAAGAGATCACTGCACGGTATCGAAGGAAGCAGGAAAAAAGTGAAGCGTATCTATGCCAAATGAAAGGATTGTCCAAGGTTAGCATAGAATATTGATTCTCTAAATTCTGCATTTTTGGAGATAGCCTTGACAGCCTGACAGACAGTTAGGCATTTTATTCAACTACTCACCTAGGGTACCTTTACCTCTAGTGGACATTTTTTTTTATTGGAAACCCTCGTCGACAACGTTGGCAATTATTTTCTTGGTACGATAATCAAAACTTTTATTGCTATTACTCTAATTATAGTACGAAAAGAATCACCAGTAATTACTCGTTCATATGAACATAATAGATTCTTGTGATGGGTTAAAAGAACATCAACAACGTGAGTGGTTCACTATTGGGTAACGTACCGTAAATAAAATTTAAATGTGGAAGCGCAGAATGAAGTTGGCAGAGCCAATATTTGCATGTTGCATTTTTGTCTGTTATAATGGGGTGTAGAATGTTCAAGCGCGCACTAAAGAGGTGCATGAATTTTGACACATTTCATACCAGTCAACATTGCATGATTCAAAAAGTCGAAATAGCCAATACTATAAATACTTTATGCAGATATTTTCGAGTTCATTACTACGATCCATGAAAAACAGACGACGGATTTTATTTAGAGGTTGAATTTACTGATAGCTATTGAAAGGTTAAATAATATCAATTCGAACATTTGTGTATTTTCCTTATAACAGATGTACACTCAAGTACTTTTTTACACGGTTTGTTTTTTCGAATAATAAGAACGGGGCAACTTAAGGACCATTCATTTATTTATCAATACATTTGGGAGTGGCCCGACATTCGTCACGTATTTTGTAAATGGTCCCTAAGTTGCACCGTTCTTGAGTAATCGAAAAAAACAAACCGTGTAAAAAAAGACTTGAGTGTAGTTAGAACATCTGCATCGAATATTAGAAAGGAAAGGGAACATCAGATTTTTCCTCATTGAAAAAACTGTGGTTGTAACAGTAGTTTTACTAATGGCTAATGGGACATAAAATGAAACCAAAACTTCGTACATATTTTATGCAAACTCGACTGAAAAAGAGACTTAAAAGAATTTTCGAAATGATTTGGACCAAACGGTACAAGAATTTCATGAAATGACGAAAACAATATACAACATGACGGATTTCACGCCAACTCGACCAGAGGTTGGCATGATCCTCTCATGAAGAATTTAATGAAACTTTGTGTGTGTAAAGAGTTCATGTAAATAAACAACTTCGCATACTTAGTTTTTCCACTAACTTTTGGAAAGGGCTCTTTTTTTTGACGTAGGACTATGTCTTTGTTTACTATACTGGGACTGGGTAGCACTTTGTGAAAACGAAAATAGAAGTGTAACGTTCGAATGAAAGATTTCAAATGGTAATAACTACCAAACTACTGAACGAAACTGAACAATTTATATGTCGTTGGATAGATACAATGACCAGTAATTCTACGGAAAGGGTAAGAGAGCAATTTTATGGAGGGTGTAAGAGGGGGGCTCGTATACAAATGAAACACAAATTTCCTCAAAACTTGAGAACTAATCAAGCAAATGGAGCCAAATTTGGCATGTGGGGGTTTTAGAAGAAAGGAATTTTTTATGGTGTACTGCATTCAAATGAAATACGAATTTCCTTATAATTCGAGAACGAAGTTCGAAAACAGACACTGTGAAAGCCTGCAAGTCGTAGGCGAAATACGTATCTGTCGTGAATAAAATACACATAGTAGAATTAAATTGAATAAGTTTTCTTATTTTTTATTTTTAGGCATGAATTTGTTTCCGCCCTCACCCCTGTGGTAAGAGTCCTTAGACAAATAAAACAGAAATTTTTGCGTATGTGCCATATTTTCTGCTGTGAAATAAGCGGTAAGCTGTGAAAGTAAATTAGTAAAACCTTCTCGAAGTAAGTGACAATGAATCGACGCCGCTAACTTACGTGCCTGTTGCCATTCATGTCAAAAGAAAAGGGCATTCGAATGGTACGTCATATTCGCGATGAACGTGCTTTGGCTTTAATATTATTTCTATTTGTAACCAATAGCCCTTTTAAAGGACACAAGCGAGTTTAAGTAAGATTATTGAAATATGTCAAGCTTGCAAAAATCATATTTAGTACATTTTTAAAAGAAATGATATTTAAAAGAAAACTACGTCTCAATGGTTGCAGGCGTAGTACTCATGAACCCCCGTCCGTGTATTTTCAAAGCCACCATTGGATTCAATGAAAAATTGAATCTGAATATTTCGTTCTACTCAACATTCACTTAAACAATGATTCTTATAAAAATACATATGCCAGAAATGCAGTCTTTGATCTTATGATCTGATATAGTCCTACGTCACTCTTTCGTACAACCCTTAAGGCTGTATACCTTGTAGTTTTTCTCTTTTTTATTATAAAAAATATAGCTCGAAAACTATAAGACCTACAAAAAAATTATCTATGGGTGACTTTTAGAAAATCTTCTGAATTTCCATAGAAAATATTGAAAAAAATAAAAAACAATTTCTACACTGAGAAAAAAGCATTTTAAAAGCTAAAAATCGATTTTCCAAAAAAGGCCATCTCAGAAATTGTTGAAATTTCTTTGAAGATAGATATGACCTACAATTCTTCCATACATCGCAAAATTGGCATATTTAAGGGAAAAAAGTTTTTCTAACAAAAACTTTTTCAAGTTCTTCCCGGGGAAAAAAGTATAAATAGGTATAAGTTTTTGTTAAAAAAACTGTTTTCCTCTAGTGCAAAATTTTTGATTTACTTGAAAAAATTCTAAAATGCTCATTTCGTGACCAGAATAATGAAAAAAATATTCTCTAATTTTTTTTTTTTTTTTTTGGGGTTGGAATTTGAACCCGGGTCCTCGGCGTGAGAGGCGTTAATGCTAACCACTACGCCGAGATTAACCCCTATATTCTCTTATTACTAAGTTCAGGAATAGTTTAATTATTTATAAAAATTCGTAACCCGCCAATTGGCGGGGTTGGGCACCTGGGCGCAAAAAAGTTGCGAAATCTAATTTTTCGATTTAATTCGGGACCTCAATTTCAGAACATCTATAACAGTGCTAGTATTTATGGAACTAGTTATAATGAGCTTCAACTGAAATTTTTGTATACATAAGATATTTTTTTAAAATTAAAAAATAGGACAACACCGTACAGTTGAAGAATACTTATCTTGAATGATGGAAATCGTAGAAACAGGCATCTATAGTTTTTTTTCAGCATGTTCTGGGAAATGTTGTACTCCATCAAATCTGATATCACACGGTGGAAAATATTTACGTTCGGTTATGGCAGCTTTATCGTGGCTAGATCCAATAAATGGTATACTAAGCGATTTCAGTGCTTTTTAGTTTTCATTCGAAGTAGATACTGACCAACGAGACCGTTTGCCATATCCACGGCTTCCATATACTTATCGTATACCCGAATCATTGGTGGTACGCCGATATATTTTTTGATGGACTGGACGAACCGAGGGACAGTCGCACATGGACCTATATTGAACTATTACTATTTTTTTCTAGCAGCATAGAGCCGGGGTGGTTCTTGCCGTATCAAAAATCCTCTCCATTGTACTCGGTCCTGAGCTACTCGTCTCCAATTCGTTGAGTGTCTCGACACACGGAAGTTGGCCTCAGCCTGGTCGAACCATCTAGCACGGTGAGCTCCTCTGTTCCTGGTGTCGGTGGGGTTCTTGAATAGAACGGATTTCACTGCACAGTCGTCTGGAATCGTTGCGATGTGGTCGGCCTGCCGTAGTCTCATATGGGTGGTTCATATGAGTTTATACTCTGCCCAAAATAGTCCGCTACACCTTTCGTTCAAATACGTGCACGAATTTCTTTCGTAAGCAAAGTTACTGTGTCCTGTTTGTAGAGGACTACCAGTCCGTATAGCGTTTTGTACTTCGTCAGCTTTATGCGGCGATGTATGCTCCTTAATCGAAGCGTCTTGCGAAGGGAAACTAGACTTGACTTCCAGCTTGAATGCATCATTGAATCTCCTTACCCGTAATATTGTCGGCGGTGACCAGAGATCCCAAATATATGAACTCATCAACCAATTCCAGTTCACCGTTGTCTATAGTCACTGTCCGTGGGAAGCGAATCGTTCCAAACAGACACAGAAACAGTTGTATTTTCAAATTTGGTATTGCGATTATTATCTAAAATTTTTCTTTCGTCGGTTTAGTTGTGCGCCTAACAGTTGCGCGCAGCTCTGTTCTGGTTGCTCGCAGTCAAAGTATCTCTTTTACACTCTTACGAAATCTCGTAAGAAACTGTCAACGCAAGAGTGATGAGAAAAACAACAATATTTCTCTCTCGCTCATCAGCTGAATGCTAGGGTAGCTTGCTTCGTGTTTGCCCGTTCAAACATGGCCAAATTTTTCACAAACGCAACCAGCATTTAAATTTTATCATTTTCGGTTAACGTAAGACATTGTAACTGTGTTGTTTGTTAGTCTGTACGTAATAAGACAAAACAAATGTTATCTAAGCAAAGAATAAGAGCATAAACATAAAAAACTTACACGTGCTTACACTGTCAATAATATATGATTTACTTTGCGCACAACTATATTAAACTGGAAAACGAAATATTTTCTCGGGAAGCACAATAATGAATTCAGCAGAATGACCACGATCTTGCCTACTGATGTCCTTATCAGTAAGCAGCTGACTTTTGGGGATTCTATTACTCCGATAGTTCAGTAATCTATACCTATAAATAAGGATTTCTGTCTGTCTGTCTGTCTGTCTGTCTGTCCGTATGTTCCTTATAGAATCGAAAACTACTGAACCAACCGGCATGAAAATATGCATGTAGAGGTTTTTTGGGGCCAGGAAAGGTTTTAGTGATGGTTAGAAACCCCTCCCCCCATTAAGAGGGGGGGCTCCCATACAAATGAAACACAAATTTCTGCATAACTCGACAACTAATCAAGCAAATAGAACAAAATTTGGCATGTGGGTGTTTTCGGTGACAATAATTTATTCTATGGTAAATTGAGACCCCTCCCCTCTTTATAAGGGGAATTATAACTCCTCTCCTCTTTAAAAGGGGGGGCTTCCATACAAATTTCCTCATAACTCGAGAACTAATCACGCAAATGGAACCAAATTTGGCATGTGAAGGTTTTCGAGGGCAAGAATATTTTCTATAGTAAATTAGGACCCCTCCCCACTTTAAGAGGGGGGCTCTTGTACCAAAGAAACACAATTTTCCTCATAACTCGAGAAGTAATTAAGCAAATGGAACCAAATTTGGCATGTGGGTGTTTTTGGAGACAAAAATATTTTCTATGATGAATTTGGACCGCTACCCGTTTTAGGAGGGGGGGATCCTATACACATGAAATACAAATTTCCTCATAACTAAAGAACTAATCAAGCAAATGGAGCAAAATTTGGCATGTGAAAGTTTTCGAGGCCAAGAATATTTTCTATAGTGAATTAGGACCCCTCCCAACTTTAAGAGGGGGGGGGGGTGGCTCCTATACAAACGAAATACAAATTTCCTCATAACTCGAGAACTAATTAAGCAAATGGAACAAAATTTGGCACGTGGGTGTTTTTGGAGACAAAATTTTTTTCTATGATGAATTGGGACCCCACCCCACTTTAGGAAGGGGGGCTCCTATACAAATGAAATTCAAATTTCCTCATAACTCGAGAATTAATCAAGCAAATGGAACCAAATTTGGCATGTGAAAGTTTTCTAGGGCATAAATATATTCTATGGTGAATTAGAACCCCTCCCCACTTTAAAAGAGGGGGCTCCTATACAAACGAAATACAAATTTCCTCATAACTCGAGAACTAATCAAGCAAATGGAACCAAATTTGACACGTGGGTGTTTTTGCAGACAAAATTTTTTTCTATGATGAACTGGGGCCCCTCCTCACTTTAGGAGGGGGGGCTCCTATACAAATGAAATTCAAATTTCCTCATAACTCGAGAACTAATCAAGCAAATGGAACCAAATTTGGCATGTGAAAGTTTTCGAGGGCAAGAATATTTTATATGGTGAATTAGGACCTCTCCCAGCTTTAAAAGGGGGTGCTCCTATACAAACGAAATACAAATTTCCTCATAACTCGAGAAATAATCAAGCAAATGGAACCAAATTTGGCACGTGGGTGTTTTTGGAGACAAAAATTTTTTCTATGATGAATTGGGACCCCTACCCACTTTGGGAGGGGGGGCTCCTATACAAATGAAATTCAAATTTCCTCATAACTCGAGAACTAATCAAGCAAATAGAACCAAATTTGGCATGTTGAGGTTTTTGGAGGCAAAAATATTTTCTATGGTGAATTAGGACCCCTCCCAACTTTAAGAGGGGGTGCTTCTACACAAATGAAATACAAATTTCCTCATAATTCGAGAACTAATCAAGCAAATGGAACCATATTTGGCATGTGGGTGTTTTTGGAGGCAACCATTTTTTCTATGATGAATTAGGACCCCTTACCTTTTTAAGAGGGGGGCTCTCATACAAACGAAATACAAATTTCCTCATAACTCCAGAACTAATCAAGCAAATGGAACCAAATTTATCATGTGGGTGTTTTTGTAGGCAAGAATATTTTCTATGGTATATTTTCTATGGATTTCCCCACTTTAAGAGGGGGGGGGCTCCTATACAAATGAAAAACAAATTTCCTCATAACTCGAGAACTAATCAAGCAAATGGAACCAAATTTGACATGTAAGTGGTTTTGGACGCAAGATTTTTTTCTATGGTGAATTGAGACCCCTCTCTGCTTTAGTAAGCGAGTTATGGCCCATCTCCCCTTTAAGAGGGTGGGCTTCCATACAAATGAAATGCAAATTTCCTCTTATCTCGAGAACTAATCAATCAAATGGAACCAAATTTGGCATGTGGGAGATTTTGGAGTCTTGAATTTATTTTACGATAGTTAGAGACCTCTCACCCCTGTGGTAGGGGGATATGGACTCTCATACAAATAAAACAGAATTTTTTGCGAAACTCAAAAACTAATCGAACTCGAGAAATTCGAGACTCTTCCATAAAACATCAGTCAATACAAGACCACAAAAACTATATACAGTAACACTAGATCATTCAGAACGAGACGGTCGCGAGTGTTGCCGGTGACCCGCCGTCGGAAGCGCCGCCCACTGGGGGGCTTGCAAAACTCGAGATTGTGACAAAGATCATCCGAGATTTATGATTTATGTACAACACAGGTTAATTTGTGGCAATACGAAGTTTGTCGGGTCAGCTAGTCTATACCTATGAAGAAGGATTTCTGTCTGTCTGTCTGTCTGTCCTGTGTTCCTTATAGAATCAAAAACTACTGAACCAATCGGCGTGAAAATTTGCATGTAGAGGTTTTTGGGGCCAGGAAAGGTTTTAGTGATGGTTAGAGACCCCTCCCCCCACTAAGAGGGGGGGCTCCCATACAAATGAAACACAAATTTCTGCATAACTCGAGAACTAATCAAGCAAATAGAACCAAATTTGGCATGTGGGTGTTTTCGGTGACAAGAATTTATTCTAGGGTAATTTGAGACCCCTCCCCTCTTTATAAGGGGAATTATAACTCCTCTCCCCTTTAAGAGGGGGCGTTTCCATACAAATTTCCTCATAACTCGAGAACTAATCAAGCAAATGGAACCAAATTTGGCATGTGAAAGTTTTCGAGGGCAAGAAAATTTTCTATGTTGAATTAGGACCCCTCCTCACTTTAAGAGGGGGGGCTCCTGTACAAATGAAATACCAATTTCCTCATAACTCGAGAACTAATCAAGCAAATAGAACCAAATTTGGCATGTGGGTGTTTTCGGTGACAAGAATTTATTCTATGGTAAATTGAGACCCCTCCCTCTTTATAAGGGGAATTGTAACTCCTCTCCCCTTTAAGACGGGGGGCTTCCATACAAATTTCCTCATAACTCGAGAACTAATCAAGCAAATGGAACCAAATTTGGCATGTGAAGGTTTTCGAGGGCAGGAAAATTTTCTACGGTGAATTAGGACCCCTCCCCACTCTAAGAGGGGGGGCTCCTGTACAAATGAAATTCAAATTTCCTCCTAACTCGAGAACTAATCAAGCAAATAGAACAACATTTGGCATGTGGGTGTTTTTTTTGGTGACAAGAATTTATTCTATGGTGAATTGAGACCCCTCTCCTCTTTATAAGAGGAATTATAACTCCTCTCCCCTTTAAGAGAGGGGGCTTCCATACAAATTTCCTCATAACTCGAGAACTAATCAAGCAAATGCAACCAAATTTGGCATGTGAAGGTTTTCGAGAGCAAGAAAATTTTCTATGGTGAATTAGGACCCCTCCGCACTTTAAGAGGAGGGGCTCCTGTACAAATGAAATACAAATTTCCTCATAACTCGAGAACTAATCAAGCGAATTGAACCAAATTTGGCATATGTGTGTTTTTGGAGACAATTTTTTTTTCAATGATGAATTGGGACACCTCCCCACTTTAGGAGGGGGGGTCCTATACAAACGAAATACAAATTTCCTCATAACTCGAGAACTAATCCAGCAAATGGAACCAAATTTGGCGTGTAGGTGTTTTTGGAGGCAAGAATTTTTTCTGTGATGAATTAGGACCTCTTCCCACATTAGGAGGGGGGGCTCCAATACAAATGAAATACAAATTTCCCCATAACTCGAGAACTAATCAAGCAAATAGAACCAAATTCGGCATGTGGAGGTTTTTGGAGGCAAAAATATTTTCTACGGTGAATTAGGATCCTTCCACACTTCAAGAGGGGGGGCTTCTACACAAATGAAATACAAATTTCCTCATAATTCGAGAACTAATCAAGCAAATGGAACCATATTTGGCATGTGGGTGTTTTTGGACCATTTTTCCCATTATGAATTAGGACTTCTTACCTTTTTAGGAGGGGGGGGGGCTCCCATTCAAACGAAATACAAATTTGCTCATAACTTTAGAACTAATCAAGCAAATGGAACCAAATTTGGCATGTGAGAGTTTTAGATGGCAGAATTTTTTTTCTGTGGTGTATTACGACCCCTTTCCCTTTTAAGAGGGTGGGCTCCCATACAAATGAAATACAAATTTCCTTATAATTTGAGTACTATCAAGCAAATGGAACCAAATTTAGCATGTAGGAGATTTTTGAGTCTTGAATTTATTTTATGATAGTTAGAGACCTCTCACCCCTGTGGTAGGGGGATATGGACTCTAATACAAATAAAACAGAAATTTTTGCGAAACTCAAAAACTAATCCAACTCGAGAAATTCGAGACTCTTCCATAAAACATTAATCAATAACAAGACCACAAAAACTATCTATAGTAACACTAGATCATTCAGGACGAGCCGGTCGCGAGTGTTGCCGGTGACCCGCCGTCGGAAGCGCCGCCCACTGGGGGGCTTGCAAAACTCGAGATAGTGACAAAGATCATCCGAGATTCATGATTTATGTACAACACAGGTTAATTTGTGGCAATACGAAGTTTGTCGGGTCAGCTAGTGTCGTATAATTATCGAAAAATATGATTTTTAAAATCCGGTAACATTTTAGGAAGGCGAACAACAACATTAGTAACTGCTCCCAAGTCAGGATTGGCTACACCATAATATGCTTTGAAACAACAACCATTGAACCATTAGTAACAATTGAAAACCATTAGAGTCTGATAGAACATGAAACTTAAATTCTCATTTATGTGATTTGTATGATAAATAGGGGTTTTCATTTTTGTTGTACACATTTGTTCACTACAATATTTTATCGACTGGTAATTCACTCAATTTGTTCATTAACACAAACTGATTAAGCGGAATAGATTAAAATTTGCGGTTAAAATGGTCTATGATAGATCCCATTTTGAATAATTGTCTTGCTTATCAAGATTTTGTCGTTAAGCAGCAAAATTCGCCGGGTTTCATTGAATCTGTTTCTTGGTGATAGGGTTATGGTTTTCAAATACCATAAAATGCAAAAATGTTTTGTTGTATAGCTGTAAAGCGCTATATTGCAGCTCGTCAAAAAGGCGCCCCGAATTATAGGTGATAAGTCATGTAAATTCCTCTTCCATATTAATGCCACTGCATGTTTGTGTATTTTTCAAGGCATATAAAAGAAGCTAACAAGGCCTACAACAACAGTTTTTAGCTTAAACTCGAAAAAATCAATAAATACAACGGAAACAACACGTTGTCAAATTACCAAAAAAAAGTTGACGTTAATGCCCAACCCCGCCAATTGGCAGTTCCTTGATAAAAATCGACCAGTTCCTAAACTTTTTATCGAAAATTTCCTTTTTTACCATGAAGTACAAGTTATCAGCTACTCACCAATAATTTTTTTGTTCATTTATTCAAGAAATAAGCAATTTACAACAATTTGAATTTCACTCTGCAGAGCAAAATAATTTTTTTCTCAGTTTTCTGGCATTTTTCAAGTTTCGCACGAAATATCTGTTTCAAATTAACGTAATAAAACAAACAAACCACCCGAATAGTTAGATTAGACTATAATGAGAAGGTATGGGTTGATATCAACATAAAACGAATAAGCATAGTAGATTTATAACGATTTACCTGAAGCCCGCCAATTGGCAGGGTTGGGAACTAGAGGGTTAAATATGCCCATTTCGCAAGATATAAGAGACTTGTAGGCCATATAAATATATACCTTGAAAAAAAATTTCATCGATTTCTGAGATGGGCTTCTTTGAAAACTCGAATTTTAGTTTTTAAAATGCTTTTTCTCACTGTAGAAATGATTTTTATTTTTTTCAGTATTTTTTAAGAAAATTCAGAAAATTTTGTAAAAGTCACTCATAGATCATATTTTTTGTAGGTGCTATAATTTTCGAAAATACTTGAATACCTTTTTTCCGGAAAGGACTTAAGAAAGTTGTTGTCAGAAAAAAAATCCCTTAAATATGCCCATTTTGCGATGTATGGAAGAATTGTAGGCCATATAATCTATCTAATCGATTTTTAGTTTTTAAAATGCTTTTTTTTCAGTGCAGAAATTAATTTTTATTTTTTAAGTATTTTTTTTATGAAAATTCAGAAGATTTTCTAAAAGTCACTTATAGGTCATTTTTTGTAGGTCCTGTAATTTTCGAGTTATATTTTTTATAATAAAAAAGATAAAAAAATGAAGCCCTTTGTTTCTCTTTATTTTCGAGTTTCATTGAAATCTAAGACGGTACTGCCAACCCTATAGATGATTTGGCGTGAAATCCGTCACATTGTTGAATAAAAGCTGTCAGTAAAATATTTAAAAAGCAAAAGTTGTTCTCTGGGTATTCAAACAAAATGCGAAAGATATGCTTTACGTTAACTAAAAGCGCGTTTGTAAAACCGCATAAATGTAGAAACTCACGGAGAAAAACGAATAAACTTCGGAATTTTACCGAGAAACCGCGTAAATTGCACATAAAAGCCTAGTAAAATCCAATACTACGGGCCGTTTTATCATCGAGTGTCACTTTGCTTGACTGGTCTACTTTTGGTATTACATAAATCACATGCAACACGATTTTGTCGAGCAACTCGACTGAATCGACCTCTCAACTTGACTCAACTGTCAACAAATAACATCTGGGCATGCTTTGTTTTGGTCGCGCATTGAGCCGCTTCGCTGCCCGTTCTCCCCGCGTTCGACACTCGACAGTGA
Organism: Sabethes cyaneus; assembly: GCF_943734655.1. Classification (NCBI taxonomy): domain Eukaryota; kingdom Metazoa; phylum Arthropoda; class Insecta; order Diptera; family Culicidae; genus Sabethes; species Sabethes cyaneus. Next base: position 99,593,562 of record NC_071354.1, on the reverse strand, counting down.
CTGAGTCGAGTCGAGTTGCTCAACATGACTTACATAATAGGGCCCTACGCATAGAATACAACCGCCTAAATTCTAAAAATTGCGAAAAAACCGCGTCAACTCGGAAATTTGCATAGAAATAGTCGCGTAAAAATAAACCGCTTTGCAACTCGATACGAAAAATAAAGTTCCCTAATTCTTTCAGGTTTTTCCAGGTGTGTTTAATAAAGTTCCAGGTTTCATATTGCGATATAATTTTAACTGGAAATGTGTTTCACTAATTCATATTTGAACTATTTTTCAATCAACGAGGATGTGAGAAAAATTATCCGAAATTTTCTCGTCCAACTTACTCACTTCCATTTGTGCTTTCAGTTTTACATCCCGTTTGTTCTACTAGAGGAGTAGTACACTCAAAAAAATCATCACGTCGAATTTACGTGAAAACATACGTAATTCTCATCCATCACACTTTTCATGTAATTTTCACGTGAATTATTGGTAACTCGCACTCATACTAACCAGTTTACGTGCGATGCTGGTAAATTTCATCAACTTTCTCATTGACTAGTACATGAAGCTCACGTAAGTTGCTGTACAGAAGTTGACATGATTGTTCACGTGGATGCGACGTGTCGATTTTTTTTAGTGTAGCTGCCGTTCCTCCGCATTCTTGTCGTTACGAGTTTCGTTGTCTTCAATAACCATTGAATGTGCGTTTCTTGCTTTCAAAGCAAGAGACTTTAAAATGTTTTTCGACATTTGGAAATGACTTAAACTTTTACGATCAAGTGGTTTTACCACGCTTTTCACCATTAGCAAATGTCATACATATTCGTTTTCCAGACACCGATGTTAGCTAAACTTAAACTCTAAAATAAAGTTTAATGGAAAAGTTTTGCATTTTTTTTCGTGTGTCAACAATTCTACTAGACTTGTCAAGAACAACTCTCGTATATTTTCCCCAGTCACCCAACCTACCGAAATAGAAAAAGTTCCCCACTTATTCTATTTCCCTAGGCGGGTTTCCCAAACGCTTTCTTTTATGCTGCTGATCGGAAAATTACACTCTGCGCGTGAGTTCCTTATTCATTCTTTTTCCCGCGCAAGTCTACTCGCAAGCTCATGCTCAAGCGGAGGGTCTAAAATTGATTTGGCGGAAAGTGTCGCTCGAACTCTTATCTTTTCGCAGCGCGGAACGCTTTAGCGCCAATTGCGACTGAGTGCTTTTTTACGAGAGAATGTTCATGTGTTTGATTATGTTCTCCAAGCCACAAATCATGCGGAAAAAGCTGTTTAATCGAGCTTGTGTTTAATTATAATTTCGTCGCGCGCCCTTGGTTAACTGGGCCGCGCATTCTAAGAAATATTTTCATTACTTAATACCACCGTTGGCCCTTCTATTTTCTGACCAACGCGCCTTATTTTATTTTACTTGGATTGATCGGATTTTACTCCTCCGGGTCCAAACCAGATCCTGAAATTCGTAACGTGGAAGGGAGGTTTGCTACACCCGTATTTCGGTTACAACTTGTAACCTTCATCAGCCAGTTTAAGGCCTGCCGTGCCGTGAGACAGTGAAATTTCTCCTACATTTTCTAGATTATTCGTGAATTCTACTAAGACACTCGATTTATAATTATTCTATAAAACGTTATTTCGCAGAGACGTCTTTGATGAGGTTTTGGGCTCCCTGTTCTGCGAAATTTTGCGAAAAGCCAAATTTTGCTGAGCTGCCACTCGCATTTACTTCGATGTTCTGCGAATAAAGTCAAAAACCATAACTCTAATGTCATTCGACTTGACTAACGCCGAACGAAACGCGAATGGTTGTAAATTTAAATTTGCCATATCTTTACAAATCACGGATAATCCAATCCATTGCTTGTGCGTCGTACTTCTTTATCGATTTCGAACTGTGCTTGACTACTCGATGAATTGCGGTTGTTTGAAAAATCCCTGCTTTTGTTCAAAACTTCCTGATTTCAGGTAATTACAAATTTCCTGATAATTCCAGGTTTTCCAGAATTTTCCAGCTAGTTGGCACTCTGAGGCTTAAAAAGCAACTTTAGTGTACTTACCCAATAAACATTTTTTTGCTGAATAACAGCTTATCAAGCTCTTATTACCCGGTAATTGGCTATACAATGCTTGAATAAACTACTATTCCACAAAAATGTTTGTTGGTATTTCTTGGCAGGACGTTTGATTCAATAGCTGTGAAAATAGAATTGTACACAATTAACTATCAAAATAATATCTAATGCGCAATAATGCAGCACATTTTTCAAAGATTAGACACTGTTTTGAAAGTATAATTGCAACTTACTTCTTCTTACTTCTAGCAGCATAGATCCAGAGTGGCTCGTGCTTTATTAAGAATCTCTCTCCACTGTACTCGATCCTGAGCTACTCGTCAATTTGTTGAGCGTATCGACACACGCAAGCCGATTTTCACATGGTCGGAGCTTGCTAGATGGCTGGTGCCTTTCTATTCAAGGGTGCCGGTGGGATTCTTGAAGACAACTTATATTTCACTGCATAGTTGTGACGTGGCCAGCCTACCATAGCTCACCGACTTTCGCCAGGTGCACGATGGGAATCTCTCTTAGTAGTGCCTGCAACCTATAGTTCACACGCCTCTGCCATTCTCCGATTCCTTTTAGGACGCCGCCTGAAATAATCCACATCACCTTTCGTTCAAATACGGCAAGTGTAGGTGTGTCTTCCGTAACTAAAGTTACAGTTACAAATCCGCAGAGGACTACCGTTTGATAAACGTTTTGTACATCATCATCTTTGTGCGACGTGCTCCTTGATCGTAGCATCTTGCGGAGGAAAAAGTAGGCCCAACTTCCAGCTTGAAAGCGTTGTCGAACCTACTTACTAGTATAACCCAATCCTTTTAGCTTCCATTTTTAGTCTGACGTCCCAAGGTATATCTAGTAATGATGTCGACGTCATCTGCGAAGGCTAGGAATTGGCTATTTTTGCCGAAGAACGTTCCTCTCGTTTTGATGATCAGAATAATGCCGTGGTAACTACAGCTGTTGAACCGATCGCCCCTTTTGTGTATGTTAGTGATGTTAGCTATGGATGAGAATATTGTCGATTTGGATCAATGTTCGTTGGTCAGGTAATGCCCAGGTGGCTTTGTGAATATCTTTGCGGGAATTGAACGTACTTCTGATCACCAAGCCTCAGAAAGCTGCAGAGTTGATGTATCGCTGGCCGTTCGTGTCGATGTACAGGCTATGAGATCCGATCACCACATTCAGCTTTCCACGAGCGATCATGGTGGCTGGTGGGTACAGTTTGGTTTTGTCATTGGAAGCCACTTCACTTGTTTGCTGATTGAGTGCAAAAGTGTAAACATTGATTAGTTTTTGCAGACCAACCGAAAAGAAATTTAGTTGAAGGGAAGCGGATTTTGTGCTTTTGGGGTTATCATTTGCTGAAAGAATCTTTGCATTCGGTCAATGCGACAATAGTTCGGCAAAAATGCTGATTGGTCAGCGAAAATTAATCAATGTTTACATTTTTGCACTCAAGCAGCAAACAATCGTAGTGGCTTCCACAGTATTCGCAATTATCTGTTGCCACCCACGAAATTTAGTAATTGTAGTGATTTCGAAATTGCAGTTCCAGGTACCAAGCATCCATTCATTGTCTTTGTCCAATGTCCATGCAGAATGTTCCGAATTGAATTTCCTTGATTGTTCGTAGCAAGATAGGTTTAGGAAAGCTTGTCTACGCTAACGAGTCTCGTGACAGCTACCATCTTAGCGTTAGTATAGAGACGACCCATTTCTTAAGTCAACCACCTGCTACGGATCAAACCCCTGACATGGGAACAGAGGCACAAGGCTAGATACGCTCCTCGTTACTTCAATCAGCATTTGTACGAGTGCCTCCTTTCAGTCCCGGTAGTCACGAACGGCGCATTATGTTTGCCACACGAGCAGATCGCATGCCAAATCATGTATTTCTTGGCAAACATTGAAAGTTTCTGCATCTTTAGTTACCAGAACATAAAACTTGTGCTGGGCGGTAAAGTACACTAGCACCGGAAGCTGCCGGAAGTTCGCCTTGACGTAAGCCTCATCATCCATGATGAGAGATTTGAGTATTTTCCAGGTGCTTGCGCAAAATAAATTCGCGACGTTCCTTTTCGGGTAACGTCATTTTGTCCAAATCTGACCGCGAACTGACCGCGATAAAAACAAGTGTAAACAATACACTCTAAATTACTTCTAATCAAATTTCCAAGAGAAAATACCTAATGGGTAATTTTCTACAGCGTTTCTTCCGTGATGCATTTTGAGGTGGGACACCCATTAGTTTCAAGAAAATACGATATAGTTTCAACATGGTAGATGTGATCATTATATAACTATTTTTCAATTTACATTGAAACATGCACATTTTTCGATGATTTTGTATTGTCGGATTTTATCGGTAAACTCTAAATGTTGTCATTTTACTTGTTTTATTTCAATAGACTATGGAGCATGCCATTCTACAAAATAGCGCCTGCGATATCTATCAGAATTACTTTGAAGATGTAGAACAACACGAACTGATCGAACAGTTTAGCTCGAAAACGGTTCATGTGTATAAAGATTACTTGGACGTAAGACGCTCTTGCAATTACATCAGCTGGTCAGAGGAAGGAATACATTTTGCTTCTACTCATTGTAACATCGGCGAATTGAATAATGCCGTTACGGACTCCTATATCTGGGATATTGGTAAGTTATTGAGAAGTTTTGAGTGCCCCAGTAACAACTTGTTTTCGGACAAAAACTTGGCTCAATATTTATGGTTTTCTCTCATCACTGAAGCACCCTGAATATCGGTATCATTGTTAACCATTTATAATTTTAGAAAATCCAAATGTGCCGCTGCAAACTCTTGTACCACCGTATCAAGCTCGCTGCATGGAGTATAACTTCAAGGACGGGTGTCAGCTGGCCGGCGGACTACTTTCTGGCCAAATCGCTATATGGGACATTCGGGTTGCGAACGAACCCGTTGAGGTGACGCTTCGCGAGGCCAGTCACAAAGATGTCGTGACCAAGGTTCTGTGGACCGGTACGAAAACGTCAAATGAGTTTCTATCGGGCTCAACCGACGGAAGGATCCTTTGGTGGGACATGCGTAACCTGAATGAACCGTACGATTATTTGAATCTCGCACCGAAAGATGCACAGAATGTGGACCCCAAGCGATGTTTTGGAGTGTGTGCCGTGGAATTTGAGCAAACGATGCCGAACAAGTATACAGTCGGAACGGAGAATGGCATAATCTACAGTTGTAGTAGAAAGTACAAAACCCCGGCTGATAAGATCCAGGCACTTACTTATGCTCACACTGGTCCGGTCTATTCGGTAGAACGAAACCCGCTGTTTATTAAAAACTACATTAGCGTTGGGGATTGGCAAACGAAGATCTGGACGGAAGATTGTCGCGATAGTCCTATTGTGTGGACAAAGGAGTATGCCGTTCAGCTGACCTGTGGAGTTTGGAGTCCTACTCGATGCTCGTTGGTTTTCATTTGCCGTATGGATGGAGTGATGGACGCTTGGGATGTCATACATCGCTTGGATGGACCTGTGCTTCGCATCAAGGTGAGTAATTTGAAGAACTTCAGTAGTCGTGATATTTATAATCACCCCTATTCTGTATTTCGAACGGGTTTCAAAACTGAAATTTCGTTCGAAAAAACAACGGCTCGAACGAAAGATCTTCATATGAAAAAACAACTCGAACGAAATATTTGCCAAGTCGATCGAAATATTTCAACTCGTTCGAAATACAGAATATGGGTGAATATTTAGCGCGTTGTGTTGCTATTGATAAAACATTATTCTTTGCATAACGACGAATTATCAGTGGAAATGTCAATTCTAAATGGGCACATATAAAGTTCTGTCCAAATATTAGTCGGGACCAGAAACACATTCAACAAAATCTTCAATCTATCTAACATTTAATTTAAAGCTTTCAGATGTGCCTCTACTTTCGCTGAGGGTCCACAAAAGCGGAAAGCTGATAGCCAATGGTACGGAAAGCGGTGCCATCTATCTAACCGAAATTTCTGACAACTTGACCTTCAGCTCGGCCAACGATAAACCCGCATTGTCAGGCATGTTAGAACGTGAGATGCGAAGACAGCGTCTACTGGAAGCAAAGATCAAAGAAATGAAACTCAAAGAAAAGGAACTGGAGCGAGAGCGGATACGCCGGCAGATGCGAATGGAGAAAGAAAACTCAATCGAAGATGAGGAAAGGGATTTGGTGTTTGAAGCACAGCATCAGTTCTGGACCAAGATTCATGGGCGTAAAAGCTTGAAGTCAACATTAAAGGGACTCCGAATGCGTGATGCCGGCGTTAATCTATTGAAACCAGGCAAAAAACTAATGCCGAAAAAAGAAAATAATTAATAAAACCGATCTTGTTCGCTTTTTTAATAGAACCAACTACGACATAATTGCAGTAAGCATATTTTCGTATGTAATTGATGTTAGGACAATAAGAATTCCTTTTACAGTCTCAGGAATAAGTACAAGAGATCATTTTAAACCAATTGAGCAATGTAAACTGTCAAAATCTGAACCATGTTTTCAATGGTTTCCAATTTTCTAATATGCGTAGAAATGATAACGTTAATATATTCCACTCAAGTGCATTAGACAAGCCTCAGGAAAAATCAGACATGAATAGGAGTGGGCTGTTCTTTGTGCTTTGATTTGAAAAAGCTATGTTTGGGACACTTATAGAGCCTATTATTATCTACAAAATTAATAAATGAAAATGAAAATGAATTACGTATTTCTCTATCTTTTGTATTTACAGTGTATACTCCCGGTTAACGCTGAGTGCTACACAAAGAGCGCTCTTTATGTACCAACGAGTGTGAACTGGAAATGCGCTATAAATATATAAGATAGAGCAAGACTAAGTTTATCAATAGGGTTGCCAAGTGGCCGGTTTTTGGCCGGCACGACCGGTTTTTCCGGTTGCAAAGCCACATGAAGCCGGATTTGTACTTTTTACCTGATTAGATAAATTTCTTGATAAATTTATTAGCAATCCTGAGTAGTGGATCATTGAAGGTAACCAATTTTGCAGTGACAATACTTTGCTTCTGGCTGTAATGTACATTAAATTGTCCATTACCACCAGAAGCAAGTAGTTGTCACTCTGTTCGTTGTGGTTTCGACTTTGATGTCCTACCGTTCGCTATCGTCACATTTACACGGGAAAATGTTAACCGACTTCCGACGACTACCCAAATAATATGTCATTAACGCACATTGCACATTCCAGGCATTCTCTGATAATATACTTCCACGACCCCTCCCCCCCGCATTTTTAAGGCAGGACCGACCGGCCGGTTTTTGTAATTTTCAGACTTGGCACCCCTATTCAGCAAACCCAGTGATGAAGGGATAACTTTCTATATACGCCAATGACGCGGATGGTATTCACGCATATTATCAGAATATGCGGAGTTGATGCGACTTTCCGTCCGCAATCGCGGCATCAGCTTGTCTAACTACCCCGTCTAGGGCTGTATAACCGGTAGTACCGGTAGTGCCGAAACCGGTAATACCGACCAATTTTTGGATACCGATATACCGGTTTTGGAAAGGCAAAAAACCGGTATTTCCGGTATTTTCTAATATCCTAGTTTTTTTTAGTTTCCTTATTCAAAAACGAATTAAGTTGGATAAAAGATCGTCAAAAATGAATTAAGTTGGATAAAGATCGTAGAAAAACAACTTCGTGTTAATTTCTGACGATATTCTTCGACTACTACCAATGAAGAGGGTGAAACTGTGGGTCAAATAATTATAGCTCTTGAACTCGTTTAAGGCACAGTACAGCAACTTTGCTGTATGTTTCATGCAAATATTTCATTGTATAAGCCAGACGTCACGTTTTTAAATTTATTTTTGAACAACTTGATATTTACAAGCCACCAAATTATTCGAAGCTCTCAAATGATGAATTTAGGAAACAAGATCAGAGCCCGGCAACGTCGCTTGCAATAGTAAATACAATAGTCACTCAACAATGAAATAATGAAACTGCAGCAACGCCGTTTCTTTTCAAAACTAGCTTCAATCAGGCACCATGAAACGTTTTTCACTTCACCATGACGATCGGTTTTATTTGTTTCATTTGTATTCTTCTATCAAATATTCACTAGAAGGCCAACAACTTTGAATGCAATTGAATTAAATTTGAGCAAAATTTCGTACAATTTAATGCATTTTATAATTAACCTACTCAACATCGATAAGCGTGGTGAATGACCAATTGGTTAAAACCACATTAAAAAATAATAAAAAAAAACAACGATAAATCGTGCCTGACTGCCAGCCGTCGTCATTTGATACAGTCACTAATTTCAGCTGAAGTTTGCTTGAAACGTTCTGTTCAACAAATGAAACAAGTGACTTCATGTATGAAGCGAAGGTACGAGAAAGTCAGCTTCATTTATATGTTTCGACGATGCCGGGCCGTGATTTGAATATGGAGATCTTCGCGCTTTTTGAGTATTCTTGGCATCAAAGGATCTACCAGTAAAGAATTTGGAATATTTTTCAAGTCTTTCTTGTGATATATTGATTAAACAAGCAGATGACATCTCCAAGCCACTATCTACGAACAGTGGGATTAAAAGCAGAGGAGGAGAAGGTATCTGTGCACGATGATGAAGAGAATGATGCTATGCAAGGGGTCCGGTTTAGGGATAGAGAAAAAATTCGTGAAGAGATTGTAAGAGACCAGTGCATTCATTAAGCTGGAGGGTCAAAATAGTTAAGAGCGGGTTTCGCTACTATAAATTTGAAGAAATGAAAGGAAAATTCCTGATGCGCTTAAAGCCGTTCGTCAGACTTCGATGAAAGCGCAAGTTTTTTCAATTGTTAGAAGCGTTGGCAACAAAATTCGTTCTACCAAAGGAAGCAAATCGCTAAGCGTATTATTTCTGCCTTAATACTACTTTGCAAACCAACAATACTGCTGATATTTGCTGAAAAACATCAACATTTCTATTGATTCCGAATAATCTGCCAATACCGGTATTTTACCGGTACTACCGGTATTTTCTACGCTAATACCGAAATACCGGTTTTCACCAAAAGGGCCCAATACCGACAGCCCTAACCCCGTCAGAGCCTGGAAACACTTGTGTTACCTTCCCACGTCTCCAACTCTTGCGGTTTTTCCTTCCACTATGAACACTAGATCACCTATCTGCAACGGTTGTTGTTTATCAAACCATTTACTACGATGGTTAAACGTCGCGAGATATTCGGAGATCCATCTCTCCCACATTCCATCACACAGGTATTGAGAACGTTTATATGTATCGCAGAGATTCTGCTGATCCAGTTGTATGTTTTTTTTTTGTATGCCAGAAGGGCATTGGGTTAAAAGGCCACTGCGACAGTCTTAATGATCGTCTTTTGAGGCAGGCCCCGATTGCTGTACACAGTTTACGGACCGCTCATACCCATTGATGGAGTTGAGCGGGATAGTTGTAATCCTGTCCCAATTCGGTACTACATGGTTTATAAAGCCAATGACCGTTTTGGGATTTAGGCTCCATACCTGATATGGAGTAAGAAGGAAACTTCCTAAGAAGTTGTGCCTTGATAATGCAAGAGCTCCGCAATAGCAGAGCAGATGCGCTGAACTTTCAGGTTCAGAGTTACAAAAGCAACAGGTGTCGGATGATACCTTGCCGATATTCTTTAAATGATAAAGAGCGGGGCTGTGTCCTGTTAGGAGTCCCGTGATTGTGCGTAGTTCACTACGAGTTAAATGGAGTAGTTTTTTAGCTACTGCAGGGTTTGGGTAGATAAACTGTTTGGCTTGTCTACAACCCTGTTTGATTCCAACGGGATGCTATTTCTAGCTTTTCCCATGTCATCAGTTCGCCTTTCACGGCGGATGTGGAGGTGCCCAGAAACAGTTCAGGATCAATAAATTGCTGAGCTGATCCTTGTCTTGCTAGGTTGTTAGCAAATTCATTGCCCTCGATTCCGCAGTGACCGGGCACCCAAAGTAATAAAACTTTGTTTTGGCGGGAGAGCTCCCTCAATGCTGTGCTGCACTTCCAAACTAATTTGGAAACGCATTTGGCGGACTTAAGTGCCAGTAGTACTGCTTGGCTGTCCGTGAAGATACCAATTTTCGCATGCCTGTACTCTCGTTTCAAGCATATTGTTGCACAGATGTATATTGCATATACTTCTGCTTGAAAAACGATGGGCCACTTTCCTAATGAGATAGTTTCCCTGATGCCGGGTCCGTAGACTCCGGAGCCTGTGCAGGCCCCCATTTTTGAACCATCTGTAAAAAAGCAGATAGTTCCAGATGGAAGATCAGGCCCTCCATTATTCCACATTGAGCGATCTGTTTCAATCACCTCATATGGAACGTCTATATTGGGCCTAGCTTCCATGCAGTCAGAGACTGAAGTTACTAAGAGTGTCAGATTGAACTCCCGAAGTATGCGAAGATGACCGATTTGGTCACCTTCGAGTATGGTTTTATTCCTTTGCAACCGTAGTGCGCCGAGCTCTGCTTCCTTCTTCACATGAAGATGCAAAGGCAGTAAGCATAGCATTGCCTCCATGGCTGCAGTAGGTGTTGTACGCATGGCACTGGTAACTGTAAGACAGGCCAGGCGCTGAACTTTGTTAAGTTTAGCTTGGGCTGTCACCTCATTCACCTTTGGCCAGCATACGACTGCAGCATAGGTTATCCTAGGCCGTGCAATAGTAGTATATGACCAAAAGGCTAGTTGAGGTTTCAATCCCCAGGTTTTGTCAAACAGTGAGCTGCATGCCCAGATAGCCGAAGTTGCTTTCTTAACAGCATAATCTAGGTGGGCAGCCCAGTTCAATTTTTTATCGAGAATTATTCCGAGGTGTTTGACTTCATTACTGAAGCCCAGTCTGACACCATTCAGTATAGGGGGAGTAATGGTATGCTTCCTTCGCCTAGTGAATGGTATAACGACTGTTTTGATGGGATTAACATTAAGTCCCTCTTGTGAGCACCATAACATGGTGGTGTTTAGAGCTCCTTGCAAGCGACTTGACAATACTGCGTCAAACTTTCCTCTGACGATAAGTACAACGTCGTCGGCGTAAGCAATGGTCTCATAACCAAACTGTGATAGCTTGTGAAGGAGTGCGTCGGCCACCAGTGACCAGTGCAGGGGAGAGAACTCCTCCCTGTGGACATCCTTTGATCACCGAAATCGTGACCGACGTATCTCCCAATGATGCTGTAATTTGTCTGCTCGAGAGCATTGTTTGAATCCAGCTCATTGTAGTGTGGTCGATTCTCTTTTGACAGAGAGCCGTATTAATTGACGCGAAGGACGTGTTATCGAAAGCGCCTTTAATATCAAGAAAAGCACACAGTGCCGTCTCTTGATATTTGAGCGATTTCTCAATTAACGTCACTAAGCTGTGCAGTGCGGTTTCCGTAGATTTACCGTGTTGGTATGCATGTTGATTTACATGTAACGGAGAGTTTTTTAAAAACTCATTGCGGATATAGTTATCCGTGATTTTCTCCATCAGCTTAAGAAGCGTTGAAGTCAGACTTATCGGTCTGAAAGCCTAAGGCATGGTTTTGTCTTTTTTGCCAGCCTTAGGTATGAACACCACCCTTGCTTTCCGCCAATTCTCCGGGATATATCCCAGAGTGAAACTGGCTCGAAAGAGGTTGATGAGCTCGGACATTATAACACCGTCCGTTTTTTGTAAGAAAATGGGTAGAATACCATCCGGACCTGGAGATTTCATTGGTTTAAAAGAGCTGAGTGCCCAATTGATCGAAGCCTCCGTAAACAATCGGCGTGCAAGTAGAACCAAATCATTTGGCACATTGTGTAATGACCCATTCCACTGTTGCCCGCCTATGTTTTGTCCAGTGGTCACTGTCGAACCAGTTGTATGTACTTTAGCATCCGAGCTAGTCACTGTTCCACGAAGAAAGTGGTACGGAGTAATGGCTTCCTCGCCCGCCAGCTCTTGGGGCTTATAAGTCAGGGGACGAAGGTCAATCATGTCCGCTACTTCCGCAACGGTTGTGTTGAGAATCTCATCAGTAAGCTTCTTTCCAATGTGTAATATTCTCATCGCTTCCTTCACGGATCTCACCATCCGTTCGCAGATGCCGCCCATGTGTGGTGTGCAAGGGGGATTGAAGTACCAAGCGGTAGAAGGACTGATCACCATCATCATCATCACTCCTCTGGCTCGCCATATTGACTGTAGAATCTTCTTAAAGCTAGGAGACATGATTGCATTGACAGGGTATGGGCTACTTCTAGATGCACTGCATGTACAGCCAGGCATGTGAAAACGGAAATCCATCGTTTCTATTTTCTTCGTCCGAAGGTTACTTCCAAAGGCCCCAAATAGTCAACGCCAACTGCGCTAAGTGGTCTTGAATGGCCAGAACTGACACGTTGCACAGGCAGAGGAGCCATTCTTGGTGCTCGTGGAATACATCGGTGAACTTTGCACCACACACATTCCCTTGCTACTTACTGAAAGGCAGTTCGCAAATTCGGGATTTCAAGCTTCTTTCGCATTTCGTTAAATACGGTCTCTCCGTTAGCATGGCCGAACTTTTCGTGGTAATCTTTAAGAATTCTCTTCGTTACGTTATGGAAACGACTTAGGATAACAGGGTACCTTTGTGCCAAAGGTATATTCTCGGCATTCGTCAATCTACCGTCCACTCTTAGCACGCCATCTTGGTCAAGAGCAGGTAAACACTTGTAGATGTAGCTATTTTTCGCTATTCTTTCCGCTTTCTGGCCTAGCTTCAGCTGTAGGTTTTTCGCGAGCACACTCATCTCATCCGGAAAGCTATCCCACTGAGCTTGTTTCCATAAAAACTTCTCCGCTTCTTGTCGCAATGGCTCTATAATCGTCTAATACCGCATCTTCAGCAACTGTTGCTGTTTTATCGTCGCCTTTGCAACTAATAGCGCTAACCCTTTACGCTTCCGCCTACAATTGTGCACAAATCTCAATACGGTTGCCGCCACTCTCAACAATCTTTTCCAGGTTGATATCGTTTCTACTTCCAGCACTTCGTGAAACAATACGACACCTCTTATTTTCTCGCTAGTCATGTCAGCCCCATTTTGTTTTGTCGATATCCATCGCCAGTCCCAGACTCGCGTCAGTTCTAGTACTTCTCCTACCCTGAATGCTACGAACTGTTTAAATTTGCACTGGTCAGATTGAAGCCAGGAACACACCGCACCGTGCGGGAATCGGTTCAAAAGGTACAGCGAGTAATATGCAAGGAATGAGTTCCCACGATCGTTTGATTCATTCGAGAGCCAAGCAACGCCGCCATCAATTCTAAACGGGGTATCGACTGACGCTTGAGCGGTGCCACCTTTGCCCGAGACATAACCAAACAGTATTGAATCACCCCGTTGATTACTGCATGCAAATACGCCACACAGCCATAAGCATGTTCACTCGCATCCGTAAAAACATGTATTTCGAGCGACTCGACATCAGTAGACATGGAATTTCCAACATAGCATCGTGGAATACGTATTTCCTCCACTTCTGGCAGTAAATTAGTCCACCGTTTCTACAGGATCCAGCTTACAGAGTTGATTTCTGCATCCCAGTGGCAGCCCTTACGCCACAGATGCTGGACAATTATTTTACCGTGTATCGTAAATAGAAACAGCAAACCTAGAGCTCATGGCTATCCTTTTCGTCGGCCACTTATCCCCATGCAAATATGGATCAACTTCGTCGCGTAGCAGAGTGAAAAAGAAGAATTCGTCAAGTATCGGGTCCCATATTATACCAAGGACATGTTCATGGGCAGTTTCCTTATCACGGTTGAAATGAACAATAGTAATAGACGGCCTTCTTCCCCCAAACTCTTAAGCACCTCCGGAGAATTTGAAACCCAATTTCTAATCTCAAACCCCTCGCCTTTATGTATTATGCTTACCTGCTTTGCCCTCTCTACGGCCTCATCGATCATATCGACACTGTCGAAATAGTCGTCGACGTAATGCCGCTGGATTATTGCCGCCGCTGCTTCCAGGTATTGCCCGGCGTACTTCTCCGGATTGATATTTTTGACGTACTGCGCCGAACTAGGTGAACAAGTCGCCCCAAGCGTCGCTACGTCCATCACATATACTATCGGTTCATCTTCGGGATTCAATCTAAACAGGAATCGCTGAGCCTGTCTGTCGCTTCGGATTATCTTGAGTTGGTGGAACATTTCTTCAAGATCGCCGCCAATCGCTATTCTCTTCTCTCGGAAACCGATAAATATTGTCACCGGAGGCACTAGCAGATCGGGCCCTTTCAGTAACTGCGAGTTGAGTGAAACTCCTTGCACTGTTGCCGCCGCATCCCAGACTAGGCGCTCCTTACCTGGTTTCTCTGGGTTCAGGACGACATTAATAGGGAGATACCAAGTTTTGATGGGATCGGTTTCAGTCAACTCCTCCTTCGTTGTCACATGTGCGTACCACTTCTGTTGGTACTCTTCGATCTGTGTTCGGACGTTCTGGTACAGCTCAGGACACTTTGACAACCGGTTTTCTAATGACTGAAGCCTGCGCAATCCCATAGGATGACTATCAGGAAACTTCACAGATCCCGTTTTGCAAAGCAAACCGGTTTCAAAACGTTCTCCGACGTGTTTGGTAGTTCTCTCCATTATCTCTCTCGCTCTTTTATCATCGGCTGATTCCGCTGTCTTCACCACCACCGACTCTTTTAGTGCGTAGTGCTGCTTCAGAAGATCGTGGATATCCTCATTGCTGATCTGCTGGTGAAAGAGAACATAACATATCCTCCCGCTGGATCTGGTAGCTTTGGACCGTAGGCCGTCCAGCCTAGTCTACACCGCACAGCGATTGGCCCCACAGTGGAATCCATCCTTACCTCTAACGGCGCAAAGGAGTGAATGTAATTTAACCCAATAAGTATTTCTGGGTGGCCATCATACGACTCAATCGACAATCCACGCGTATATGGATATTGCGAGGCAAGATGTGTGACACCTAATAATCTTCTCTGCTGTGTAGACTGATGCCAGCTTTTGGATTTAGAGACACTGGAGTGTTGTCGGAAGATTCAAACAAAAAACTTTTGTGGCCAAACTTCTTAATAATAAATTTAATGCCCCGGGTTGGCTCTCCCGTATCGATTTTTTAGTTTCACAGCATCGTTCATCGAATTTGCTTACAACCAGATCCATGAAACTATGTGCGGTTTTTATGGATTACTGACGTCGAAGAATTATTTGAATACGGAAATATTTCCTCACGCGTTTTCGGTAGAAAGTTAACAAACTCCAAGATGCTACAAAAGCTTTAGTTTTAGTTTTAATGTTAGAAAAAATCACAGTCTGACCAAGTCAGTGCTTAAAACAAAAATCAATAAGAATTGCAAAATAGACCTTGTCATCATAGATCGAATTGAAAAAATTTCTTAAACAATTTTACTAAATTTTAAAAAACAGCATCCTTATGTTTTATTTCACTTGGAAAGACCGTTTATTATAAAATTCGATTCAGTATTTATGACTTTTCATCTTCATCCTTACTTTCATACCCAACAAATTTCCAATTTCTTTCGATTTTTGCGCCTATTCCACTTACTTCTTCCCGGAAAAGGTTTCTGTATCGTTGCAACAATTCTTCGAGCAGCTTTACCTTTAGCTCTGGTACGTAACGATTTACATAAGACCAAATATAATCGATACTAGCACCATGAGGATGTACTACTAAAAACGTAGAGACCAGTGTAATGACTCGAGCCTCATTCGGATCAATTGTGGCAGGCAGGGCTGCTTCAGCTGGAATCGGCTCTGCGATGGGAGCTGGAGCAGTCGCCACTGATTTAGTTTCGACTTCGGACACTTCACTTTCATCCACTTCAGATTCTGCTTTGGACGACGAGGAAGCGTTGGTTGTGCAGGATGACAGCTTTGACTGAGTGGTCGCGATTTTTGTCTTCAGAAGCAGCTGTTTCACATTAGCGTGCTTTAATTTTTCCTCCAGATCCTGGATTTTATTGTGACGCTCCATCTCTTTGTAATTGTAGTCTAATAGTTGGGTCTGCAGATTGCGGATTGTCTCTTGCAAAACTTGAATTTGCATTGTTTTCATTTCAAGATCCGATCGAACTGACTGTGTTTCCGCTTCAGATGAACTGTCAATTCTTTCCTAAAATTTATACATCGCAATTTGTGAGTTGGGGACGTTTGCTTGCCGTCCTATTACCTCTAACCAAAAGTTTATAGATCATACCGTATCAAGTATAAATACTTACTTTCCGGATATCCCAGCGGGACTTTTTAGCAGAGGATCCCTCATCATCGGATAGATCCATTTCATCATCACCGACATCATCCAGTTGTATGCTCCTTATATCCTAATGAAAGCGCCACAGGAATGAGGAGAAAACCAAATTTGGTCATGTTAGTCTAAGCAATTCATGTCAAACATTTATACTCTTAAAACTAGACTTATTGGTATTATTATACTGTTACTATCAAGAAGGTAATATTATTCAAAAATTATATCGAAAAAATAATTTACTCATTCAAATGTTTCCTGATTATCAGTATCCTTTGATGTGCGCTTCCCCAGCATATTAGCAAGAGCGTCAAGGTGCACTAGTTACATTGTACCTTCGTGCGTCCGTCAATAATAATGATCAGGCATTTCAAAGTCCACAAGTTACTAACGAATGATCACTGGTGCTAACTTATGCTGTGGGTTTGAAAAGTTCTTGGCTTTAACGTGCTTACTACTTACCTTAGTTTCCATAAGCCATAATATTCTACAACTGAAATTCACTTCGACGAAAAATCAATTTGGGTCTGTTTATGATAAAAACCAGTGTTTTGCCTTACATCATATGTGATTTATCCCAGCAAACATTTTATAGATCTACGAAATAATCATTCACTTTTTTCAAAACTAAATTAAGGAAACAATAACTTCCCAAGTAACCATTGGTTTGTATGGCACCCTTATTGTGGCTTTTATGACAAATTTCGGTCACTAGAACCGTTATAAGGGTGTAATAAAACGTACTTGTTACTTGGCTTGTTAAACTATCATAGAACAAAAATGTTTTTTGGGATGTTGTAATATATTATAGTGTCAAGACTGGGAACATGCCGTGCCAGTGATAAAAATAGGATCTACTGATAATTAAAAACAAAACAATATTATATGTATCTTGCTTTAAAAGGCGAAGTAAACATTGAAAGCAACTAGATCATGCAGGATGATTAACTCAATTTGCAATTATCTAAAACTGAAAATCAATGCAGAGAACTGAAATGTATGTGATTAGTATAAATAAAAATATATTACAGATACAATCATGTTTAAGCATTTGGTTAGACAACCCGCGTGTTTCCGAAAACTACGCGCGCGTACCAGATAAAACTCTGCCTTCCTCTGTGAAGCTAGATGCCTCGACCCTCGAAAGCGGGTGGGGTATGATACGCACGGTCGTCAACGAGGCCGCAACCGCGGTGCTAAGTGCAGAAACCTCGAGCGCACGAAATGGTTGGTTTGACGGGAATGAATGCCACGCGATTGCCACAAGCGATAGACAGGGAAAAAAATTTGGAAAAACTATCTAAGAATATCCACGAGAGAGAATTTGGTTAAGTATCGACGAGCGCGGAATGAGTTGACCACGATCCTGAGGAGGAAAAGGCGCTAGAAGGAGGACATAAATCGTGTGGAGCTGGAACAACTTATTCCAGGTTAATGACACGCGAAAGTTTTACGAGAAGGTGAACCAAACGCATAAGAGCTAGACATGTGTAGGGACGAGGGAGATCTAATCACAAACGAGCGCGTGGTGGTCGACAGGTGGAAGCAGTTCTTCGATGAGCACCTCAACGGCGATATAGCAACGCAACGTAACCTAGAATTGCTTATCCAATGACAACAGCGTGCCGGCTCCCGATCTCGAAGAGATTCGGCGAGTCGGCGAGAAATCCGTCAGTTGAAGAATAATAGTGCCGTCGGAAAGGACCGACTCCCGGCAGAACTCTACAAAAATGGACAAGAACCGCTAGCAACGGCACTAATTTCTGTGATATGGGAGCAGGGCTTGAAAAGGGATCGCAAGTTGAATGTGACTGCCGTGAATGCGAATTTTCCGCATTCAAACTCCGCTTTTTGAACGATCATTTGACTGTTTTTTGAATTCAGTCAATGCGCCGCTTGCGCTGCTGCCGTCTTACAATTCATGCGGCATCTCTGCAGAAGCAAACAGTCAATCTCCCGTTTTGCTTTGCGCTTTGAGAATATAAACTGCAAACTGACTGGAAGCATACGGTGACGTATTTTTTCGTTTCTCTTTTTGTCTCCAAATCGGCTGCTCACAGTAATAGTTTGTCACCCGGACGTCGGTCCGACGCAAGCAAAATATTCGTTTGTATTGGGCGGAGTCCGACCGACTTCTTCCATGCACATGTAGTGGTTGTTTTTTTGTAGTATTGAATCATACGATTGTGCGGTTGCTTTTCGTAAGCGTGGTGACTGCCAGTCATTTGACTGTTTTGCAGTCATTTGCTGCTCCAAACGGTAAAGACAACTTGATCGAAACGAAAATGTTAAAAAACTTTAGAATCCGTTCATACTACTGCGTGCCATCGGCGTTTGACTGAGCAAACTGCCAGTTGTGTTATGCATAGCGTTCGTATTCCATCACTAAACGGACGGTGTGAACTTGAATGCGCGTTGGTGGGACTGCGGTAGAAAAAAAGGATCGGTCGAAGCCCTGTATGGGAGGAAGAGAAACTATCGGAGGAGTGGATAGGAGGTGTAGTCTGTCCCATCTACAAAAGGGCGACAGGCTAAATTGCTGTAATTACCGCGGTATCACGCTGGACAACGCCGCCTACAAAGTGCTCTCACAGATTATGTTGCAGCAGAATTCATAGGCAGTATCAGGCGGGCTTTATGGGGGCCCGTGCTACTACTGAGCAAATTTTTACTCTCCGATAAATCCTCCAGAAATGTCGAGAGTACTACGTGCCTACGCATCATATTTTCGTGGATTTCAAAGCAGCATACGATACATCTGAACGAGAACAGCTGTGGCAGATAATGCACGAGTACGCTTTTCCGGACAAACTGACGCGACTAATCAAAGCTACTCTGGAGCGAGTGATGTGCCACGTGCGCGTTTTGGGGACACTCTCGAGTCCTTTCGAATCGCGCAGAAGGTTGCAGCAAGGGGATAGACTGTCCTGTATGTTATTCAATATCGCTATTGAAGGTGTAATCCGGCGAGCGGGCATCGAAACGAGAGGAACGATCTTCAGCAAGAGTAGCCAACTCCTAGCTTTTGCAGACGACCTCGACATCATTACTAGATATCTTGAAACGGCGGAGACAATCTACGCCAGACTAAAAACGGAGGTTAGGAGGAAAGGGTTACAAATCAATGCATCGAAAACCAAATATATGGTCGGAAGAGGCTCCAGAGAAAGCAACGTTTGCCTTTCACGGACAGTGACTATTGACAGCGATGAACTGGAAGTGGTTGATGAGTTCGTATATTTGGGATTTCTGGTCACCACCGACACCAATACAAGTCCAACGACGCATTCAAGCTGGAAATCGAGCCTACTTTTCCCTCCCGTACTAAACGCTAATCTGACCGGTAGTCCTCTACGGACTTGAGACAGTAACTTTGCTTACGGAAGACATACGTGCACTAGTGTTGCGGACTATTTTTGGCGGAGTACAAACGGAAAACGGAGAGTGGCGGAGACGTATGAATCACGAGCTACAGGCACTGTTTGGAGAGATTCTCATCGTAAACCTGGCAAAAGTTGGGAGACTACGGTTGGCCAGCCATGTCGCAAGGATGCCGGACGACTGTGCAGTGAAATCCGTTCTCTTCAAGAATCCCACCGGCACCAGGAATAGAGGGGCTCAACGTGCTAGATGGCTCGATCGGGTTGAAGCCGACTTGCGTGTGTCGAGACGCGCAACGAGTAGCCCAGGACGGACTACAGTGGAGTGGAATTACTGATACGGCAAGAGCCACCATGGCCTTCGGCTGATAAAGACTGTTGTTCTCTACTGCATTTCACAAACATGGAGAATGCTTGAGGAAGAATGCTAAGAACGACTTCTAGCTAACGGAAAATACAGGCGGAGGAGGAACCCAGAACTCGCACAGCTCTGTGAAGAACCCAATATTCAAAAGGCGACTAAAGCTAGACGGATACCGCGGGCGGGGTATGTTGCAATAATACCAAACAATTACCTTGCGAAGCTGGTGTTTGCAACAAGACGACGAAGAGGATGGTTAGATCAGGTGGGGCGAGATCTGTCAGTGAGTCATGGTATCGAAGAAATTAGCGAGCGGCAGCCCACAGCCGTGTCAATTGGAGAAATTTTGTTCATCACGGAAAGCCAAAATAAGCAAAGTATTGATGCCACCTTCCTTTTTCGGAACTTGAACTTCTGCTTGATTCTTTTCATATTTTTGCACACCATCGTAACTCGAAAGTCGGATCATTTAAATAATAGCTTTTAATTTATAAAGATGATGCAAATTGAATCATCAGTAGAATGACCACTGAAAAGATCAGCAGAACATGCACACATCTAAATACAAAACACGACAAATTTTAAAAGCTAAATTCTATTCTATATATCGTCTGTGGCTTAGTGACTTTTGAAAAATATTACATTTACAATGATTGTTGATTATTTTAGCGTTGCTTAGAAAGATGAAAACACAAAATGAATACATGCTTAGGTAACATGAGACACTAAAATGAGATAACAC
The DNA here is from genome assembly GCF_943734655.1 of Sabethes cyaneus. Lineage (NCBI taxonomy): Eukaryota > Metazoa > Arthropoda > Insecta > Diptera > Culicidae > Sabethes > Sabethes cyaneus. The sequence continues at coordinate 99,572,697 of NC_071354.1, read as the reverse complement.
ACATGCACATGCAACGATATAAGCCGAAAATACATACCAATGATTGCTTCTTCCAGGCGTCGATGTTTTTTCTCTGGGCTTTAGTAAAATGATCCCAAACCTTCTTGTGACTGGCCGCAGTGAATACTTTTTCAATCTGATTGACTGAATTGGATTGAAGTGGAAAATAATAACAGTGATAATAATGATAGAGCATTTTTCGAACGTTTCAGTTGTGTTTGTTTGTCTGTGTAATAACGGACTTATAGGAGAGGAAAAAAGGGATTCTATTTGGTGTGTTTGGTTGTAATATTGTTTAAAGGAAAATTTCGTTAGTTCGAGGAAAATTTCGTCGAATGAAAGCAGGGTATGACACTCGGGAAACACGAATTTATGTACACTTCTGTGAACGTTGGATGTGCTGAATCCACGCTAACATCCGCAAAATTGATAGAATAGAAGAAAGACGTCAGCGATAGAAAAAACTTTCTAGGTATTATTCATTGATCGCAAAAGCAACTTATTTGGAAGTGCTGGAGATGAACGGACCATGGACCAAAGAAAAATGACGGAACGAACATTACACTTATGCTAATACACTGCAAATTACCGTAAGTTGGCTCACTGCTATTTGATGGCAAATTGCCTAATTCGATGGCTGGTATTCTACATTCTGTTGTGCGAAATATACGATTACATACCTTCGGTGTGAACGAATTGTTTCCTCACCAAAATCACGTGGGCTATATTTCGCCCTCTTTCCGGCTTTTGGTTCTAATGAGATTGGTGTAAAAAAGAAGTTATTTTCGAAAATACAATACCTTTGGAAAATAATATTTGAGAACGTTTGCAGCATCCTTTATCACTAGGCATTGACTAAGGTTTTCCCGAAGGTTAATTTGTTTGGAGTGGAACTGTTAGTTTTTAATAGGGATATTATTTGGAGAGAGAGTAGTGATCTGCCGATTGCCAACAAATTTAGAAATTTGAAAAAATACAGTTCAAAACTAATTATTAAAAAATGTCATTCCGATTCAACAATCATAATGTTGGAGTTGTTTTTAAGTGACACAAATAAAGGCCTAGGTAAATCAATCGCCAGACTCATTACTTTTACCGATAATATGATGGAAATCAGGAAAGGCTGTAGGAATTGACCTCTGGTTGCCGAATAAGCAACCGGTTATATTGCCAATGGTTTTTTCCAAATTTAACTGATGTGCTATAATAAAGAACTACGTACTTACATTCAATTAACATGCTCTGCATCTGTTTTCTGTACATTTCTCGTGCACGACTCAATTCTTCATCACAAATTGCTTTTTCGCTGAGAAGTCGCCGAACGTGTGAATTGGTGCTTTGGATCATAGTGTAGAAGTTGTTAGCATTCTTCTTGCTGCAGTCACCTCGTTCGAGCCACGTTATAAGAGTCGTAACAGCTTTAACAAAACTTTCATCATTTTTTAGCCTTTCAGCAACCGCCGTAGCCTCGTGATCAGTATAGTGAATAACTGGCTGAGGCGAGAGCGGTCGAAGACGGTCTTCTTCCACTCGTTCACGATGACGCCTTTCGCGCTGCAGTTTACGTTGACGGCATTCGTAATCATATTGATCATCGCGAGCATGTGCATAATCTACGTGCAAAGTTCCAAATGAGGATGGATCCTTTGGTTCCGGTGTAGTATAATTGAACCCACCACTGCTTATCTTAACCCGATAACCAGACAGATAAATAGCAGAGTCCACCGATGCTTCGAATACATAACGAATGTGGCAAAAGTTTTTCTTTGAAAAACGAAGTGTTGTTATCTCTCCACACCGTTCGAAAATCTCACGGATCACTTCTTCCGTGATTGCATTAGGTAAGCCACCAACAAATACGGTTCGGCATCCTGGTGGACGGTCAATCGTTTTTGGCGCAGGACCATTTGGATTTGGAGGAAACAGTGTACAAGATTTACAATATATAATCTCCTTACCGTCTTCTGATTGGGTAAGGTTTAATCCTTGAGATGTCATATCTACTGCAGAATTAATCTGTTGTGTCATAACAGGAAATGTTTGCATTCCGATCAAAGAAGATCCATCCATCATGTTAACCATTCCTGGTGTCATCATCATAAACCCTTGAGGCTGTTGTATCAGCTGATTAAACAAAATTGGACCTCCGGTATTATCAACGGCTAGTTGGCTCGCTTTTTGAACCATACTATCTTTTTTCTCGCCGGTTGAAGGTCCATCTCTCGTAGAATCACGTTCTGATGCCGATTCGAGATCCATAGGAGCAGAACCAGATTGTGAATGACTCTGTTTTCGGGTGAAATCCAATGAACTGCTATTCAATATTGTGGCTGCATTTGTTGTTGTAGTCATAGGAGTTATAAAACCACTGCCGTTTGCAATAGTTCCCATAATTGGATCTATCCGAAAAAAAGTCAAGAGTAATTATTTTTCTTTTATTTCAATTATGTTCTTACGCATTGCAGCAATCGCATTGCCCGGTAATGGATTTAATGCAAACGACATAATTTATGTCACTAATGAAGCTTTTTCGAAACAGATTATTGCACAAAATCAAAATTATTTTCACCAAAAAATTTCAATCGATTTTTTCTTCCCTTCATTACAAACACACCAAAGAACAACTATCTAAGGTATCTCATACTTGCACTTTGGAAAAATTAACAGGACATCAGGTAATTATTAAGCAATGATAATAAAGCACTATTTATTGTTCTATTTATTATTATTACCTAATGTAGAAGTATTTAGTATTAACATAACACAAGAACGATAAGATTTTGCTTAATAATGTCGCATATAATATGTATGAGAGATAAGGATACCTTACACGTTCATTTCATGTACATTTTTGACATTCTCTTTTCGATTACTTTTATTCCTGAATTCCTGGATGATATTTATCAAACGAGGCACACAAATTCTCAGACTAAAATTAGATGGAAACGACATCTATGAACAGCTAGCAAATTAAATCAACATGCACGCTCATTAAGCTTTATTTAAGTTCAGCAAAAATATATCCATTATATTTCTAATGCATTATTACTCTTAGAGAACGACCATGGGTTTAAGAAAAAAGTTTGTATGTAAAAATTTGTTCAAAACTATGCGTAGAATTTGATTTTGTTTGAGTTTTACAAAAAAGATAAAATTTAGATATTTTTGCAAAATTTGTCTAACTTCAAAATTATAATAAAAATATTTAAAAAAATGTCCGTCGATAGCTGTTCATTATATTTTAGGGCATAATTTAAGGTATCTTTAAAAATCAGAGGGGAAGCCGTTCAAATAATACGTAACGCCAAAAACGCCATTTTCACGAACCCCCAACCCCTTGTAACATTTTGTAACAATTGTTTCTCACACCCCCACCCATACCCGTAACGTGTAACTTATACAGTTGAATGAATGCTCGATCGCTTTGCCAATGATTGCGACACAGTAACTTGTTTAAATTTAGCTCACAAAGTTTTTGTTGTAATTTTACATATATTTCATGAATAGTTTATTTTTTCGATACATATTTTTATCTATAACATTACGTGTAACATGACCGCTCAAAGCCCCTCTTCCAAATTTGCGTAACAGTCTGTATAACAGAAATTTAAGGAACCCTGCTGCTTTACGTAATATTTGAACGAGACCACGGTTTGTGTACAAGACACGACCGCATATGTAGGTGACGTAGGACTACGTATGTCTTTTTGCTGTGATAAGGACATGTATGTAATCATTCGATTCTTTATGTATACATGCTATATGCACTGTACAAGATTCTGGAAAATTGTCAAACAGAACGAGTGAGAGTTCATTTTCCTATGCTGCTCCAGCAAAAAATAACTCTCACTCGTTCTGTTTGACAGTTGACTTATCCGCCCCTTTCAAATGTTGGTCGACAATTATTTCCAGAATCGGGTGCTATGCTACAACACGGAGGAGGGTCAGAAGTGCGTTCCAATCACCGCAGGGGTTCCGCAAAGTTCCATACTGGGCCCGGTGTTGTGGAACGTCCCCAAGCAACCAAAAGTTCGAATTTCACTTAAGTAACAAACTTGAAAGTTCATATTTGGTTCAAATTTAGTTCCGCAGAACTTTCTTGCTGAACAACCAGACACTACATTTGTAAACCGAACTACATTCTCATTAAAGTACCGTTAATATCTGTAGCAACTTGAAAGTCCAACATGCAGCTTGAAAGTTCAACATACAACTTGAAAGTAACTTAGAGTTCGGATAATGGTGCCTAAGGAAGGTTAACAAGCTTTATGTCTATGGAGGTATAGCTTGGTAAGCAGCGTTACCTGTAATTAACCGAACTTCAAAGTTGCCTTGAGTTCGCTGCATAGAGCGCTAAGCAGCTTCTGAAGAAACTTTGACAAAAGTTTATAAAACAGCACTTGTAGTTCTATTTTTATACTTTTCCATTTTCTACCTCCGCCTCTTCCTAACTTTTGTAAAGTCGGTTCATGCAACTAAGATAGACCATTTAAAAAAAGCCTAACTAACACCGACCGCTACTGGATTTGAACCCGAGCGTTCCTCGTTACATGCCTATCCTGATGCATTGCGCCATCTCTGACGCCGCTAGTGACATGAATTTTGCCGATGAGTTGTTCTTAAGTGTAAGTTCGTTTCGGGGCTGTGATAAATGAGAAATTAGCACATCGAGTAAAGCACGATGCAAATCGCATCCCAAGCAGCACCATTTGTTGTATGAAGGGTTACGCAACTATAATTGAAACATTCAAATATGGTAAAAGTTCGCATCAGTTACCTTTATCGAAGTGTTATGTGATTGAAAAAGCGCAAGAGGTGGAGCCTATATGCAACTAATTGTTACACATATGTTTTATGAAACATCAATGCGCTAGAATGCGCATTATCTATCCATTCGCGACTACGATATTAAGAGATTTTAAGCCTGTTCGCACTCTCATGAAATCCTATGCCGCGTTGTCAAAACTCGCGTGAAAACAAAAACAAAAATACTTCCTTCTCTTTTTTTTCTCGCACAAAAACCCAACCCATCGACATCTCTATAACGAGCTGCAGTGAACGTCAGCGACAGGATGTCCTGGGCTCAAAATTTGACAGCGGGCCCAAATCAGACTGCTGGCAGTTGAGTGAAACGCAGTGCTGACATGCTATCTCATTTTCGCACACACGAGATGTTGGCAGCGAAAACATGGTTGCCTGCCGAAGGGGTGCAAAAACCAGCCCGGTGTCACCAATACACTCTCACATACGATTTGACAGTACCCCCATACTGATGGGCCCCTCGGTGCTGGGCCCCAAACAACAATGGCCGCTCCATGAAATTTCTATGAAGTGATTTCCCGCCCAGTGCTTTTGACGTTTAGATTTGAGTCATAGAAAAATGGCGATGTGCCGTGGGGTCGGCAAAAACCAATGCGCGTTATCTACATACAAGCAAGTATTCGCGACTACGATACTAAAAGAAATTTTAAGCCTGTTCGCACTCACACGAAATCCTATGTCGCGTTATCAAAGCTTGCGACTACGATACTAAAAGAGATTTTAAGTCTGTTCACACTCACACGAAATCCTATATGTCGCGTTGTCAAAACTTGCGTGAAAACAAAAACAAAAATACTTTCTTCTCATTTTTCCTCGGACAAAAACCAAACAATTATGAGCAACTTTGTAATCGCGAATTATGTTTAGCGGGAACCGGGAAGCAAATTTCCTCTCTGGTCTCCAAGACGAAAATTATTTACATTAATATCCTTAGCGCGAAACAAAATTTCAGTTTTTTGGGCCTATTATGAGCTAATCTTTATGCCATTCAAAATTTATCGTGCAAAATATAATTTTTCTTTGTATTATTTGATGTGCCTCGTGAAAATTATTAATTTGTTAATTTTCGAGTTTAAAGAATTCCAGCCAGCCAGATCAAGAATTCGTTTACGATGGAAAAATGCGGTGTAAAATCGAACTAGATACTGTAATCAAATAATATTTTAGTAAATGCCATGGATTCCTGATGAATGTTCGTGTAATTATCGTTAAAATAAAAACATTTCTTCGTTGAAAAATATTTTTTCATCAAAATATGGCGGAATATGATGTTACATTGATTGTATTTGTTTGGTTACATTTAATTTAAAAATATGCCGTAATCAACATGATGCGACATCATGTGACATGATTGTTTAGCAATGACATTATAATAACACGATGTTGCGATAAAGTTTCATGTTACTGGATATAGACTAATATATTTGTGACAGCCAGTATAAGTATTGGATAACATGAATCTAACGTATTAATAACATGAAGCTGCTTATTTGTTGCGTGTTTCAATACTGTAACCGGTGAAGTTTTTTGCAATTTAAACAAGACTAAATAGCAACATGAAAGATGTTGCAAGTGCTGCTTGGGATATTCCAGCAACGGAGCAGTGGTATGCGTCTAAGTTACCGAAAAGAAGTACTCCAGTTCAAATCCCCGAGGTTTATGTTGGTGGTGTGTGGTAAGTTACAATAAATTAATATTTATAAAAAACAGTCGATTATTAACCGAAATTAAATACCTTAGTTAATGAGAAATGTCATGAATCTGCAAAACAGGAAGAAGTGGGAAAATATTCCGCCAATATTTTTTATTTTGAAAATTATTGGAGTTTCTTTTTGGGCTGAACAGTGTTCTATATAGCGACTTAAGTGAACTTTTTGTGAACTTTCTAGTTCTGTTAGAAGTTACTTTGTATTCCCTTCGAAGTTTAAACATCAAATACGAACTTGAAAATACGGTTAATTACTTAAAAATGAAGTTGAATAGAGTTCTATTCATGATCATTTCGTTGGCTGATTAAGCCAAAAATCCCCTTTTATCGGAACTTTTGGTTACTTGGGTCATGTATGACGAGGTGTTGAAGCTAAAGTTCCCGGTAGGGGTGGTGATTGTCGGCTTTGCGGACGATATCACCTTGGAAGTCTACGGCGAATCTATCAGAGAGGTTGAGTTGACGGCTGCCCACTCTATAAGCATTGTCGAAGATTGGATGCGCTCCAGCAAACTGGAGCTAGCGCATCATACAACGGAGGTTATCGTGGTGAACAACCGCAAGTCAGCGCAGCAAGCAAAGATCAGCGTCGGGGACTGCACTATTTCGTCAATGCGGTTCTTAAAACTCCTGGGAATCATGGTTGACGACAAGCTCAAGTTCGGGAGCCACGTCGACCATGCCTGCAAGAAGGCTTCCACAGCTATTTCGACATTGTCTCGTATGATGTCTAATAGCTCTGCGGTATGGCAGCAAGCGAAGGCTTTTAGCCAACGTGCTCCAGTCCATACTTAGATATGGCGGACCGATGTGGTCATCGCTGTTAGGAACCAAAAGCTACCTAGGTAAGCTGGAAAGTACCTATCGTCTCATGTGCTTGAGAGTGGCGAGTGCGTATCGCACAGTTTTATATGACGCAATCTGCGTCTTAGCGGGTATGATGCCTATTGGAATCATTATCAGTGAGGACGTTGAGTGCTTCAACCAACATGGAATTAGGGGCATACGGAGTACCACAAGATCGGCCTCGATGACCACATGGCAGCGGGCATGGTCTGATCCCACAAAGGGCCGGTGGACACACCGACTTATTCCGGAAGTATCCGGGTGGGTCGACAGGCGCCACGGCGAAGTCAACTTCCACCTGACACAGATTATGTCAGGGCATGGTTGTTTTAGACAGTATCTGCACAAGTTCGGGCATGCGGAGACCCCCGCGTGCCCCGAATGCGTGGATGTTGAAGAAACTGCAGAACTTGTTTCCTTTATATGCCCTCGTTTTGTGGGCGCGAGAAACAACATGCAGGCAGTGAGCGGACAGGACACTACGCCGGACAACTTAGTCCAAAGGATGTGTTCTAGCTCGTACGTCCCTCCCTGAAGTAATACCAATAAGGTGATGCCAGGGGAGATTTAGGCTGGAGACTTGAGTAGGGTTTTAGTGGGTCTGGGTCCTCATGCCCCATTAGGCGGGTCGGGATACCAAACCCCACTCCCTGAGTTGTCTTCTCAGGTGTCTGATAGCAGATTTCCCTACTCGTCAAATAAAACATGCTATATGCAGCATATATACCTGCTATCTGCGCCTTATATAACATATATCAAAGTAGTAACATTGTATACGTTCAATCCTCAAAAGATTTCAAAGTTAGTTCTATAGATCATTTTGCAATGACGTCATTTTGCCGTCAAATGACACCACTTGGTGGTTTGTTTACATGTTTTTGTCACGTCCAGCAGTTTCGATTTTAAATTTCGTGAAGGATTACTGCACCAGTTGCTTTAAAATGCATGTAAGGCGCTTTCTCTTAAATAAAAACTATAATTTTTGATCATTATCTGCCGGACAAAGATAGAAAACTCAATTCAAACTTTAACACCGTGTAAACAAACCACCAAGTGCTGTCAAAAAAGTGTGGTTAGGAGCTCCCGTGTAATGATCTATGTGCATTTGGAAACAATCCAGCTTTTTACGTGCTATAATGGCGGACGCTATAAATTGGTTCGTAATATGTGAACAATCTTTTTGACAACTCTGCATACATCAAAACTGGGCACTCTTCTCCTGTACGGCAGTGTTGCTCTTTCTTTCGTTTACGCAAAAGAAGGAAGGCAATAGTTTTGTTTACATTTCGCACAGTTTTGCTTTCCTTCTTTGATGTAAACGAAAGAAAGAGCACGGTAGTGTTGCAAGAGAAGAGTGTCAGATTTGATGTATGCAGGAGTAAAAAGCTGGATAGAGGTTTTCCGTCAAATTTTTTTTTCGTTAAATGTTCGGTTTTGTCCAAGGGGCGAATCACTTCAAATTAACTAAAATCTTATATATAAAAATGGATGGTTTTTGGGGCCAGGAAAGGTTTTAATGATGGTTAGAGACCCCTTCCCCCACTAAGAGGGGTGGCTCCCATACAAATGAAAAACAAATTTCTGCATAACACGAGAACTAATCAAGCAAATAGAACAAAATTTGGCAAATGGGTGCTTTTGGTGACAAGAAATTATTCTATGGTAAATTGGGACCCCTCCCCTTTTTAGAAGAGGAATTATAACTCCTCTCCCCTTTAAGAGGGCGGGCTTCCTTACAAATGAAATACAAATTTCCTCATAACTCGAGAACTAATCATGCAAATGAAACAAAATTTGGCATGTGAAAGTTTTCGAGGGCAACAATATTTTCTATGGTGAATTAGGACCCCTCCCCACTTTAAGAGGAGGGGCTCCTATACAAACGAAACACAATTTTCCTCATAACTCGAGAACTAATCAAGCAAATGGAACCAAATTTGGCATGTGGGTGTTTTGGAGACCAAAATTTTTTCTATGATGAATTGGGACCCCTCCCCTCTTTAGGAGGGGGGCTCCTATACAAACGAAATTCAAATTTCCTCATAACTCGAGAACTAATCAAGCAAATGGAACCAAATTTGGCATGTGGGTGTTTTTGGAGACAAAAATTTTTTCTATGATGAATTGGGACCCCTTCCTACTTTGGGAGGGGGGGGGTCTCCTGTACTAATGAAATACAAATTTCCTCATAACTCGAGAAATAATCAAGCAAGTGGAACCAAATTTGGCATACGGATGTTTTTGGAGACCAAATTTTTTCTATGATGAATTGGGACCCCTCCCCACTTTAGGAGGGGGGGTCCTATATAAATGAAATACAAATTTCCTCATAACTCGAGAACTAATCACGCAAATGGAACAAAATTTGGCATGTGAAAGTTTTCGAGGGCAACAATATTTTCTATGGTAAATTAGCAGCCCTCCCCACTTTAAGAGGGGGGGGCTCCTATACAAACGAAATACAAATTTCCTCATAACTCGAGAACCAATCTAGCAAATGGAACCAAATTTGGCATGTGGGTGTTTTTGGAGGCAAGAATTTTTTCTTTGATGAATTGGGACCCCTTCCCACTTTAGGAGGGGAGGGGGGCTCCTATACAAATGAAATACAAATTTCCTCATAACTCGAGAACTAATAAAGCAAATAGAACCAAATTTGGCATGTGGAGGTTTTTGGAGGCAAAAATATTGTGAATTAGGACACATCCCCACTTTAAGAGGGGGACTTCTACACAAATGAAATACAAATTTCCTCATAATTCGAGAACTAATCAAGCAAATGGAACCATATTTGGCATGTGGGTGTTTATGGAGGCAACGATTTTTTCAATGATGAATTAGGACCCCTTACCTCTTTAGGAGGGGGGCTCCCATACATACGAAATACAAATTTCGAACCGAATGGAACCAAATTTAGCATGTGGGTGTTTTTGAAGGTAAGAATATACTACATGGTGAATTAGGACACCTCCCCATTTAGGAGGGGGAGCTCCTATACAAATGAAAAACAAATTTCCTCATAACTCGAGAACTAATCAAGCAAATGGAACCAAATTTGACATGTAAGTGGTTTTGAAGGTTAGATTTTTTTCTATGGTGAATTGAAACCCCTCTCCTCTTTAGAAAGCGAGTTATGGCCCATCTCCCCTTTAAGAGGGTGGGCTTCCATAGAAATGAAATGCAAATTTCCTCTTATCTCGAGATCTAATCAAGCAAATGGAACCAAATTTGGCATGTGGGAGTTTTAGACGGCAGAAATTTTTTCTATGGTGAATTACGACTCCTCCTTTTAAGAGGGGGGCTCCCATACAAATGAAATACAAATTTCCTTATAATTTGAGAACTAATCAAGCAAATGGAACCAAATTTGGCATGTGGAGCTTTTAGGGGGCAGAATTTTTTTCTATTATGAATTAAGACCCCTCCCCTGTTTAGCAGGGGGCTCCCATACAAATGAAATTCAAATTTCCTTATAACTTGAGAACTAATCAAGCAAATGGAACCAAATTTGGCATGAGGGAGATTTTGAAGTCTTGAATTTATTTTATGATAGTTAGAGACCTCTCACCCCTGTGGTAGGGGGATATGGACTCTCATACAAATAAAACAGACATTTTTGCGAAACTCAAAAACTAAATGAACTCGAGAAATTCGAGACTCTTCCATAAAACATTAGTCAATAACAAGACCACAAAAGCTATCTATAGTAACACTAGATCATTCAGGACGAGACGGCCGCGAGTGTTGCCGGTGACCCGCCGTCCCCGCAGAAATCAGTACTGTCTAGGTTTATTTGTTTTCCTAGGTCTACCTGGGTTTCCTGGAACGAGCGACAGCGAGTAAGGAGAGGTTCGCGAAATGGTACTTTCCACAAAAATGTTTTCCGTGAAATGGTACATTCCGCTTAAGGTTTTTCGCAAAATGATATTCGGCGAAATGTTGTACAATCATGGCGAATATTACTCTCCGCTTTCTGGCAATGCAATGAGGAAACAGGGGAGTTGTTTTCTACTTTACTGTGAGGAAAAATTGCAAATTTGTATATTAAACTACCCATTCCTGGTAACTAATAAGCATTAACATAAGCAGCAAATCAGCGTATCTGGCATTTATACTGCACGTTGTATATTAGCGTTTTGACAGCATAGGTGTTGTAAATTTGCATCTAAAATTGTATAAAAATTCTTCGTGCCGGTAATTAGCTGTAAATTAGCATTGTCAGCACTATAAGAAGGTTATCAGTAAAGTAGCTGTATATTTTGCCAAAATAGCATTTAAGTAGCCTTTAAGGCGACTTAAATGCTTATTGGCCTAAATTTGAATAGCATTGGAGATGCTTATAGGTTACCTGGGATGCTTTCATAGTTACGTAACTGCCAAAATGAATCTTCTAAGGTTCAACTCCTCAGAAATTTGCAAAACTCGAGATTGTGATAAAGGTCATCCGAGATTCAGGATTTATGTACAACACAGTTTAATTTGTGGCAATACGAAGTTTGTCGGGTCAGCTAGTCAGATATTTAAGCATATTTACATACTTGTTACCCATGTTACCCGGATGCTATAAATATATTTACCAGTATTGATGAATATTTTACGAAAGTTTCCACCCATGATCTTGTGCTGTCCCATAGAGCATTACACGGGAGCTCCTAACCTCACTTTTTTGACAGCACTTGGTGGTTTGTTTACATGGTGCTAAAGTTTGAATTGAGTTTTTTACGTGGTTTTCTATCTATGTCCGGCAGATAATGATAAAAACTTTTAGTTTTTATTTAAGAGAAAGCGCTTTACTTGCATTTTAAAGCAACTGATGCAGTAATCCTTCACAAAATTTCAAATCGAAACCGCTGGATGTGACAAAAACATGTAAACAAACCACCAAGTGGTGTCATTTGACGGCAAAATGACGTCATCGCAAAATGATCTATAACAGTATGTGGCAAGAGTTGTTATGATGAGATGGACACATTTAAAATAGTAAATATATTTATCACATATTGAATATTTATGCAGGAAGTGATTTACCCCGTGGTTTTGTCTCTTAGAAATGAAACCCATATAAAACTCTTTCTATAAAGCTTCTAACTACTGTAAAAATGAAAAACTAAAATACGTATATTTCAACCCGTCACTTCTCGGATGTATTACATGCCTTTTTGTACCAGTGTCCTCTATTTTCACCACTTCCAAACCATTTGTGCCACTCTTTACTCTTGTGGCAAGCAACACACGAAACGAAAAAGAAGGTAATCATATGCCTGACCGCATTTCAAGGTTATGACTAAAATCACGAGGTTTGGTCAATTTTCACAGGAACGGGGCCTTCTCCCGAAACCTCGTGCTGAGAATCGCGGCTAGCACGCTGGCAGACGAACGGACTTCTCGGTCGATGGTCTCTACAGTAGGTGGAGGAAGAGGCACAATTTGTGTCTAAAAATAGCCCAACCCATGTCGTAACGTAGCGAAGGGGGTTGTGCAGACTCCTTTTGTCCAGCGCCACTGTGGTTCATAGGTACACGGGTACCAACGAGCCACATGCCCTGGCGGGTGTTGTGGGTTCAAATCCGGTTATAATCTCAGATTATAGCTTGGTTCGACTCATGCATTTTCCAGCATTGGACAAAAGGTAGGAGTCACAACGACAACTTGTTAAGCGTTTACCTATTACCTTACCTATTACCCCCCCCCCTTCCTTTCCACTCTTTCCCTTCCATTCCCAAAAAAAATCCTTCATTACTTTCCATTCCCGTCCCTTTATCAATTGTAGAACCATCGTTTAAAAAAAATAGCAAATTCACGTTTGTAACAGATTCAGATACAAGTAGCACATTGAGTTATGAATGAGCTATATAGATTCTAACACTAAGAATGACACATTTCGCTTTAATAAACAATATGTTACTAGCAAAACTTATTTTAATTACCATCATCATTTTAAAAGTATATTAAATACGTCACTTCGCAGTTACTAATACTTGCTAATATATCTTTATTAGCTGTGTTATTTTTGGAATATCTTGAAATGTTGACCATTTACCTTTAACACAATGTGTTACAATTAAGTTAAAATCATTGCATGGTTTGTTTTGAATCAGGTTTTAATTAGAGGAAGTTTAGTTATAATTTTTGATATTTTAACCAGTTACGGAGCCTAATTTATACCAACGGTTGTTATAATATGATCAAATATATCAAATTAATAACAACTTGTAGTATCCGTCAGTGTTAGTTACTGTTAACCGAACCTTTCGGACGACAGAGCAACAACAACCGATAAAGTCTACGTTCGTCCAAAAACTGACTTTTTGCTTAGAGCATAATATAACATGCCCCAGTATGCGTAAGTCTCATATTGAACGATTTCTTGATTTCTCTCTGTTTCCCTCATCGTTCGTACGATGAATTCTCGCAACACAAGCGAGAGACTTTCAGTTACACTGAAGCAAATAATTCAGTTTCATCAGATTTATTTTTACGTTGATTCATCTAACTCGGTACATTCCCTACATTCACTCTCTTTTCTACTCCATTGAAAAATTATCTTAAAAAATTTCATTATCATCATCATTATCATTTTCGTCATCATCGCTATAATTTACATCATCATCATTATTCTCGTTATTAACATCATTATATTTGTCATTACCGTCATTTTTGTCATACCTATCATTTTCATAATTAGTTATCATCATTTTCGTCATTTCCATCTTTCTCGTCATTTTCATCATCATCTTCATCGTATTCGTCATCACCTTCGTTATATTCGTCATTGTAATAAATTTGTTTCCATTACAATTTTCATCATTACCATCGATTTTGTCATTGCCATCTTAATTTTCGTAGTTTCCATCATTATTCCCATCTTTATTTTCATCGTTTCCATCATCGTTTTCGTTATTTCCATCAGCATTTTCATCATGACCATTTTCATTTTCGTTATCATCATCATTTTCTTCATTATTTTGATTTTTGTCAATTCCATCGTTATTTTCGTCACTACCAGCATCGTTTTTGACATTACCATCATAATTTTTTTCATCACCATCTTTAATTTCATCATTTTCGTTAACACATTTTATCGTATTCGTCATCTCCGTTCGTTCATCATATTCATCATCTTCGTAAATATCATCATTTTCGTCATTTCAATCATTTTCGACATTGCCTTCATCGTATTCGTCATCACTTTCATTATATTCGTCATTATCAACTTTATTCTCGTCATTATCATTTCCGTCATTTCCATAATCATTTGCGACATTTTCGTTTCCATTACAATTTTCGTTATTACCATCATTACCATATTCATCATCTCCTTCATTTTCATAATTATCATAATCATTTTCAACATTCCATTATAATTTTCATTTCCTTCATCACCATTTCCATTCCTATTTTCGATATCGTCGTTTTCGCTTCAAACTCATGCCACAATGTGTTGTGAAAATCAAGCTTTAGTTGCCAATATCTAAATTACACTGTATTTCGTCCTTTTCATTTCGATACTCAGAAAAAACTGGCAAAGACACGCACACAACCAAGAAAGTTCCTCTCAATGGAGCTATCGCACACAAGCGATTCAAACGCACACGAGCGATTTTCAACAGCCCTCCCAGAGGCGTTCAATATACGCATACCAACGTATTTCAATAAAGTAAGACGCGCCCAAGCGAATTACTATAAGTCCCGCTCAGGGGAGATATCGCACTCAAGCGATTCAAACGCACACGAGCGTTTTTCAACAGCCCTCCCAGAGGCATTCAATATACGCATACCAACGTATTTCAATAAAGTAAGACGCGCCCAAGCGAATTACTATAAGTCCCGCTCAGGGGAGACATCGCACTCAAGCGATTCAAACGCACACGAGCGTTTTTAATAGCCCTCCCAGAGGCGTTCAATCTACGCATACCAGCGTATTTCATTAAATTATTCTGCCTTCTCAGAGGCGCACGAAGCATGCGTACACAAACCAAACAGACGCGCACAAACGTCTTTCGTTCCGTTTCAAACAGGCGTTTGCCAGACGCCACCAATTATTCACTGAATAATTTAACCAGAAACTATACTCACTCTTTGGGAGCATTTTCCTTCTGCGCCAATGTAGTATCCGTCAGTGTTAGTTACTGTTAACCGAACCTTTCGGACGACAGAGCAACAACAACCGATAAAGTCTACGTTCGTCCAAAAACTGACTTTTTGCTTAGAGCATAATATAACATGCCCCAGTATGCGTAAGTCTCATATTGAACGATTTCTTGATTTCTCTCTGTTTCCCTCATCGTTCGTACGATGAATTCTCGCAACACAAGCGAGAGACTTTCAGTTACACTGAAGCAAATAATTCAGTTTCATCAGATTTATTTTTACGTTGATTCATCTAACTCGGTACATTCCCTACACAACTGTTGTTAGAACAATTGATAACAAAATAACAAGATCTGTTATAATTTTGTTAGGTCCTCCTGATCGGGTTTCTAGTTGGACAATGCTTCATTATTTCCTATTTTTCAATAGTGCGCACTTAAAAATCAACAGTTTTCTTCATTGATTAGGATGCGTAGAAGATTTTCCTATCGATTAACGCAAAATATTTAAAATCGATCGCTAAACTATTAGCGCTCAAAATCTCTCATTGTTTCGTGACGCTATCCCAAACCTTGCCGTAAGACGTAGTCCTACGTCAAAAGGTAAATTCTATGTACAATATATAACTATGTATAAACTATGTATTGCTGATGTGCTGGTGTTGTTTAGCCTTAAAATTAATAAGGAAAGTGGCTAATATGCGTCAGCAGGTCCTCGAGGGAGCTTTTTTATCTTGGTTCTATTTAGATATATTTCACCGAGGGCGACGTTTGGACCGGAAGATTGTTTCGGAACTATTGTTCTGGAGAACAATACCACAACCTCTGTTCAGGATAGTTTTTGTTCCGGCTAACAATACGTCAACCATTGCATCGTTTGGGGACAAGTTTTGTTCCGGCCAACAAAACGTCGACCATTGCTTGTGGTGAGGAAAACCTTTGTACCTATCAACAGAGGTGGGCACAATTCCGCTAATCCGCTAACAGCTAATTAGCTCAGCTAACATTTTGGTTAGCGGTTAGCGTTTTCGCTAATTTTTATAACCGTTAGCGTTTTTGTTAGCTTCCGTTAAATTTATGTACCGCTAAATAAACCGCTAACTTTTTTTTGGCAGAAGGAAAATTTGTGAGAAATATCACACAGGCTTCGGTTGAAGGATTCCAAATTCCAAACTTTTGTACGTACTTTACCAGCCAAGAGCCGGGGTGGCTCTTACCGTATCAAGAATTCCTCTCCGTTGTACTTCTACGCCCATTCGTTTAACGTGGTCGAAACGAACCAAAATCACTCGAAACGAGAGTCGCAATGTCACCCCTGGGTCCTTGGCTACTCGTTTCCAAATCGTTACGCGTCTCGGCACATGCAAGTCGGCTTCAACCTAGTCAAGCCATCTAACTCGTTTGGCCCCTCTATTCCTGGTGCCGGTGGGGCTCTTGTAGAGAACAGATTTTACTGCACAATCGTTCGGTATCCTTGCGATGTGGCCGGCCCACAGTAGTCTCCCAACTTTTTCCAAATAGTGGCTACAACTCATGGTGCATACGCCTATGCCACTCTCCGCTATCCGTTTGTACTCCGCCAAAAATAGTTCGCAATACCTTTCGTTCAAATACGGCAAGTGCACTTCCGTAAACAAAGTTGCTGTCTCAAGTCCGTAGAGGACTACTTTTGTACGCGGGCTCAAATAAATCGATATTTAAAAAAATTCGAGGCCTCCTACATTCACTGAAAACATCAAGGGAAATTTTTCGATTTTCTCGGACATCACTAGTTTAATAAATTCAAAAGTGGTGGGCCAAGTATCAACGCAATAAAGTTTTCACAACAACCAAGGGCAATTATTATCAACAAAATATGTTTTTACAAATTTTCTACCTGCTAATTCCCTTTATTCTGATTTCATTGTATTTTTACTAGAAACTTGAAATTTTATTACTACCTTTGAAACAAAAATTATCTTTTATTGCCGAAATCAGCGCTTTTCGCTTAAGTAATGTTGATTCTACAGTGCTAACAAATTTAGCTGTTAGCTTCCGCTAAATTGTTGATTGATGTAGCGGTTAGCGGTTATCGAAGCTATCGTTTTGATTTAGCGAATTAGCTGTTAGCGAAGCTAAAATTTCGGTTAGCGGTGCCCACCTCTGCCTATCATCATTATGTCCGCCATTGCGATCTATGGTGACAGTACATCAATGCTATTGCTACATGAAGCCAGCGTAGGCGGTGATAAGCCGGTCGAGGATCAGCATTTGCTGAAAACAATCGTACTTTTCAAAAAATGTTAATTTTCTTGTTTTGACCATCAGGCCCTCAAAATTATATGTATTCATTTACATGATATTTAAATAACCTCTCAGCAAACTTTATGTTTAAACTTAAAACAAAACAAACACTCATGTTCAAATATTTGAATAACAAATAACAAACCAGTAGTGATCCTGTGTTTTGTTTTCCATAGTTATAAAATTGTTTTCTTTTCCAGTTTCTTCGAGTTGACCGCAATAAAACTTCATCTCAAGAAGCAGTTACAGTGAATGCTACAATAACTGTAAACTTTTATTGTTCATTGCAGTTTCATGTAAGTACGATTGTTTAAATTTTTGCAAATTTGTTCTTTTTCACCTTTTGCCATTATTGTTCGGTACAAGGTAGTACGCCAGGCCAAAGCGCAAAAGTAGTGATTACCGACCGTGGTGGCAATTTTCGCGCGGTTACTTTTTAAATGCGAGGTCATTCATTTCTGGATTTCAAATTGATTCCTTTTGGTTTATTGTTTCCCGAATATCGAACAGATAAAAATTTATTAGCAAAAATTATATGTACTTTCGATTCGTTTAGCTTACGTATGGCTGCTCGTCTGCCCGGGAATTTCAAGTGCTCAAGTCCATAGTGCTACCGACACATGGCAGAAAGTTTTTTTCCTGAGTTGAAACTCTGTGACGAAAGAACAACGTTTGAGTTTTGGTAATACATTTCACAGCTGCCACACTTGATTAAAGGTAGCCGTTGATATGTGATGTTGACACACATTCTTAAATGATTCTACCCATAAATAGGTCGGATTTAGCTAAAGCTAGGTTGAAACTACTCAAAATGCCCTTGAGATGTACAAACTCAAATTTTGGGTAAAAAATTCAACCAATTTTGGCTGCTTGCTACCGATAATCGAATTATTCTCTGTGACAAATAACGCACTTTCAAGTTCCTACTACCAATTTTTTGGCTGAAAAATCAGAGGGGTTGTGTACAAGACACGACCGCATATATAGGTGACGCAGGACTACGTAAGTCATTTTGTAGTGATAGTAGCATGTATTCATGCTTGTAATCATTCGATTCTTCATGTATACATGCTATATGCAACATACATACATGCTACATGCGTTGTATGTAACATTTATCAAAGTAGTAACATTGCATACGTTCAATTCTCAAAAGATTGTGCATTTGAAAACAATTTAACAAAATCAAGAACACAAACTATTCCTTTCCTGCTACCTTACTGAAATTAAAGATTGTTTTTATTACCCATGGTTTCCCACGTTGAAGGGATTTTACCAATTCAATCCTATTTTATCAACAGCACATCTTTTCACTACACTTCTAATGAAACGGCATGCATGCAAGCATGCGTAATCATACAGAGTCGTATTATAACCAAACACTACAGCTGTAACACATTTTTCCAACACAGATATAAAATTCGCTGAGTTTTAATCGTCTCGCAGTAAAGAATTTGCGATCTGGGGGACAACGAACTTGTGTTATTTTTTCTGGCACACTTCCCTAACACAGACATCAAATTGGACTAGGTTTAATCGCGTCGCGTTCGTAAAAAAATCTGTTGGCATGAGGGGGCTTTGTCACTATTTCTGGCATACTTCCCAAGCAAGGACATCAAAATGGTTTAGGTTTAACCGCGGTGTTAAGAAATCTTGTTGAAATGAGGAAACTTTGTCACTTGTTTTGGCTTACTTCCCAAGCACAGATATCAAATTGGTATAGGTTTAGATCATCGTAAAGAATCTTCCAACCAATCACGTAGCGAGAATTCTGATAAAACATAGGTTCATTATTTTCAATAGTTTAACATCAAGAATCCATACTTTTCTTCATTTGGGTCAATTCTTAGAAGATTTTCCGATCGATTGGTGTAAGAATATTGAAAATCGATCGGAAAACTGCGGAGCTATTAGCGCTCGAAACCTTTCATTTTTCGTGACGCTCGCATTTTTCGATTTTTTGGAATGACACCCTATCTCAAAACTTGCCGTAAGACGTAGTCCTACGTCAAAACTACTCAAAATCTGAGTTTGTACACTTTAAGGGCATGTTGAGTGTTTTCAACCTAGCTTTAACTAAATCCGACTTATTTACGGGTAGAATCATTTAAGAGTGCAAGTAAGTTACGAATAACTAAATGATCCTACACACTTAAAAAAAATACCGAATTCGGTAAATTACCGTAAATTTTACCGAACTCTGAGCAGCAGAACGTTCGGTAAAATTTTTTTATAATGCCAAACATTACTAATGATTCCCCCTATATTCAATTTTGGTACCCCGTATGTACTCATTTTCGCCCCCATGCGGAAAGACGCGTTGTAAGTCATTTTACATAGAAATATTCAAATTTAATTATTTTTAGGGTATTCTGGACCTTAGTATGAATGAATAAGACTCGCCTTTTCTTTTTTCCCTATATTATTCGATTTTTGCACCGCAATTGAATTAGTGCTTCCATAGATTTTCAGGGGATGTCGTTATCACAGCATCAGGTTGCATTTTTCCCTTGCTCATTTATAATGGAATAACCTATCCAGCTTTCCACGAGCGATAATGGCGGATATTGAGCACAAGTGGGCACAATCTTTTGACATTCATTGGAGGAGCGTCGAGCTCGCCCTGACGGAGTTACTATGGATACATTCATGATTGTTTGTTGTTCGAGTGTAAAAATGTAAACATTGTTTAATTTTGCAGATCAGCTGAAGTGGAACATAACTAAACGGATTCAAACTTTTATAGTGGTTTGCTGCCATAATTTGCTGAAGGCACTGGCTCAGAATACTTTTTCACAATCGTGCGAATTAAACATTCAAAACATTACACATTAACGCAAACATTAGCTTCATGTTGGTCGAACCGTTTTCAAGTTTGCTCTCGAACAGCGTCTCGACTTGATAAGAAACTTTCCGTTGCGTATTTGGACATTCTCCCTGAAATTTGCGAAAACTGCGAAGCCACAATCCATAAAACTTGTTGTCCATTCAATTATGTTCCTCTTTAGCTGATCTGCAAAATTGAACAATATTTACATTTTTACATTCGAACAGCAAACAATCATGAATGTATCCATAGTAACTCCGTCAGGGCGAACTCGACGCTCCTCCAATGAATGTCAAAAAATTTTGCCCACTTGTGCTCAATATCCGCCATTATCGCTCGTGGAAAGCTGGATAGGATTTTGTGAAATTATCACTCGTAGAAATATAGTTATTTTGCATATTTACTTGCATTTGCATTACTAACATATAAAATAGACGATAAAACATAAAATCTAACTAATTATAGGCAGCCACTAATGTTTTACTATGATTTAAACACGGGGATGAAAGACTAAAACATCGAATTTTTGTGTGCTATTTTTCGTCTCCTTTTAAAAATAATAAAATCTCTCTAAAATTCACCATTATTACGCGTTAATGCACTTCCAAAATGTTTTCTGTGCTATTTCAAAAAACAGCACAGATAAAACGTATCAACGATAGCATTAATTTATACAATTTCCCAGCATTTCAAAATTAGCTCAGTTTTCTACATCCGAAGAAAATAGTGTTGTTTAGTGTGAAAATAGTGGCGACATTTTGAAGTTCATAATTTCAACATAAATAAATTGGACTAATCTCAAGTTTTTAGTCTTGACCTTGAAATGCGGTCGATATATATCTATACCTATAAAGAAGGATTTCTGTCTGTCTGTCTGTCTGTCTGTCCTGTGTTCCTTATAGAATCAAAAACTACTGAACCAATCGGCGTGAAAATTTGCATGTAGAGGTTTTTGGGGCCAGGAAAGGTTTTAGTGATGGTTAGAGACCCCTCCCCCCACTAAGAAGGGGGGCTCCCATACAAATGAAACACAAATTTCTGCATAACTCGAGAACTAATCAAGCAAATAGAACCAAATTTGGCATGTGGGTGTTTTCGGTGACAAGAATTTATTCTAGGGTAATTTGAGACCCCTCCCCTCTTTATAAGGGGAATTATAATTCCTCTCCCCTTTAAGAGGGGGGATTTCCATACAAATTTCCTCATAACTCGAGAACTAATCAAGCAAATGGAACCAAATTTGGCATGTGAAGGTTTTCGAGGGCAAGAAAATTTTCTATGTTGAATTAGGACCCCTCCTCACTTTAAGAGGGGGGGCTCCTGTACAAATGAAATACCAATTTCCTCATAACTCGAGAACTAATCAAGCAAATGGAACCAAATTTGGCATGTGTGTGTTTTTGAAGACAAAATTTTTTTCTATGATGAATTGGGACCCCTCCCCACTTTAAGAGGGGGGGGGGGCTCCTATACAAACGAAATACAAATTTCCTTATAACTCGAGAGCTAATCCAGCAAATGGAACCAAATTTGGCATGTAGGTGTTTTTGGAGGCAAGAATGTTTTCTATGATGAATAAGAACCTCTCCCCACTTTAGGAGGGGGGGGGGCTCCTATACAAATGAAATACAAATTTCCTCATAACTCGAGAACTAATCAAGCAAATAGAACCAAATTTGGCATGTGGGTGTTTTCGGTGACAAGAATTTATTCTATGGTAAATTGAGACCCCTCCCTCTTTATAAGGGGAATTGTAACTCCTCTCCCCTTTAAGAGGGGGGGCTTCCATACAAATTTCCTCATAACTCGAGAACTAATCAAGCAAATGGAACCAACTTTGGCATGTGAAGGTTTTCGAGGGCAAGAAAATTTTCTACGGTGAATTAGGACCCCTCCCCACTCTAAGAGGGGGGGCTCCTGTACAAATGAAATACAAATTTCCTCATAACTCGAGAACTAATCAAGCAAATAGAACAACATTTGGCATGTGGGTGTTTCTTTCGGTGACAAGAATTTATTCTATGGTGAATTGAGACCCCTCCCCTCTTTATAAGAGGAATTATAACTCCTCTCCCCTTTAAGAGGGGGGACTTCCATACAAATTTCCTCATAACTCGAGAACTAATCAAGCAAATGCAACCAAATTTGGCACGTGAAGGTTTTCGAGAGCAAGAAAATTTTCTATGGTGAATTAGGACCCCTCCCCACTTTAAGAGGAGGGGCTCCTGTACAAATGAAATACAAATTTCCTCATAACTCGAGAACTAATCAAGCGAATTGAACCAAATTTGGCATGTGTGTGTTTTTGGAGACAATTTTTTTTTCAATGATGAATTGGGACCCCTCCCCACTTTAGGATGGGGGGTCCTATACAAACGAAATACAAATTTCCTCATAACTCGAGAACTAATCCAGCAAATGGAACCAAATTTGGCGTGTAGGTGTTTTTGGAGGCAAGAATTTTTTCTGTGATGAATTAGGACCTCTTCCCACATTAGGAGGGGGGGCTCCAATACAAATGAAATACAAATTTCCCCATAACTCGAGAACTAATCAAGCAAATAGAACCAAATTCGGCATGTGGAGGTTTTTGGAGGCAAAAATATTTTCTACGGTGAATTAGGATCCTTCCACACTTCAAGAGGGGGGGCTTCTACACAAATGAAATACAAATTTCCTCATAATTCGAGAACTAATCAAGCAAATGGA
Source organism: Sabethes cyaneus (assembly GCF_943734655.1). Classification (NCBI taxonomy): domain Eukaryota; kingdom Metazoa; phylum Arthropoda; class Insecta; order Diptera; family Culicidae; genus Sabethes; species Sabethes cyaneus. The sequence continues at coordinate 99,549,413 of NC_071354.1, read as the reverse complement.
ACCATATTTGGCATGTGGGTGTTTTTGGAGGCAACCATTTTTCCCATGATGAATTAGGACTTCTTACCTTTTTAGGAGGGGGGGGGCTTCCATTCAAACAAAATACAAATTTGCTCATAACTTTAGAACTAATCAAGCAAATGGAACCAAATTTGGCATGTGAGAGTTTTAGATGGCAGAATTTTTTTTCTGTGGTGTATTACGACCCCTTTCCCTTTTAAGAGGGTGGGCTCCCATACAAATGAAATACAAATTTCCTTATAATTTGAGTACTAATCAAGCAAATGGAACCAAATTTAACATGTAGGAGATTTTTGAGTCTTGAATTTATTTTATGATAGTTAGAGACCTCTCACCCCTGTGGTAGGGGGATATGGACTCTCATACAAATAAAACAGAAATTTTTGCGAAACTCAAAAACTAATCCAACTTGAGAAATTCGAGACTCTTCCATAAAACATTAATCAATAACAAGACCACAAAAACTATCTATAGTAACACTAGATCATACAGGACGAGCCGGTCGCGAGTGTTGCCGGTGACCCGCCGTCGGAGGCGCCGCCCACTGGGGGGCTTGCAAAACTCGAGAAGTGACAAAGATCATCCGAGATTCATGATTTATGTACAACACAGGTTAATTTGTGGCAATACGAAGTTTGTCGGGTCAGCTAGTATATATATATATATATATATATATATATATATATATATATATATATATATATATATATATATATATATATATATACTAGCTGACCCGACAAACTTCGTATTGCCACAAATTAACCTATTATATATATATATATATATATATATATACTAGCTGACCCGACAAACTTCGTATTGCCACAAATTAACCTGTGTTGTACATAAATCATGAATCTCGGATGATCTTTGTCACTTCTCGAGTTTTGCAAGCCCCCCAGTGGGCGGCGCTTCCGACGGCGGGTCACCGGCAACACTCGCGACCGGCTCGTCCTGAATGATCTAGTGTTACTATAGATAGTTTTTGTGGTCTTGTTATTGATTAATGTTTTATGGAAGAGTCTCGAATTTCTCGAGTTGGATTAGTTTTTGAGTTTCGCAAAAATTTCTGTTTTATTTGTATGAGAGTCCATATCCCCCTACCACAGGGGTGAGAGGTCTCTAACTATCAAAAAATAAATTCAAGACTCAAAAATCTCCTACATGCTAAATTTGGTTCCATTTGCTTGATTAGTTCTAAAGTTATGAGCAAATTTGTATTTCGTTTGAATGGAAGCCCCCCCCCCCCTCCTAAAAAGGTAAGAAGACCTAATTCATCATGGGAAAAATGGTTGCCTCCAAAAACACCCACATGCCAAATATGGTTCCATTTGCTTGATTAGTTCTCGAATTATGAGGAAATTTGTATTTCATTTGTGTAGAAGCCCCCCCTCTTGAAGTGTGGAAGGATCCTAATTCACCGTAGAAAATATTTTTGCCTCCAAAAACCTCCACATGCCGAATTTGGTTCTATTTGCTTGATTAGTTCTCGAGTTATGGGGAAATTTGTATTTCATTTGTATTGGAGCCCCCCTCCTAATGTGGGAAGAGGTCCTAATTCATCACAGAAAAAATTCTTGCCTCCAAAAACACCTACACGCCAAATTTGGTTCCATTTGCTGGATTAGTTCTCGAGTTATGAGGAAATTTGTATTTCGTTTGTATAGGACCCCCCCCTCCTAAAGTGTGGAGGGGTCCCAATTCATCATTGAAAAAAAAATTGTCTCCAAAAACACACATGCCAAATTTGGTTCAATTCGCTTGATTAGTTCTCGAGTTATGATGAAATTTGTATTTCATTTGTACAGGAGCCCCTCCTCTTAAAGTGGGAAGGGGTCCTAATTCACCATAGAAAATTTTCTTGCTCTCGAAAACCTTCACATGCCAAATTTGGTTGCATTTGCTTGATTAGTTCTCGAGTTATGAGGAAATTTGTATGGAAGTCCCCCCTCTTAAAGGGGAGAGGAGTTATAATTCCTCTTATAAAGAGGGGAGGGGTCTCAATTCACCATAGAATAAATTCTTGTCACCAAAAAAAACACCCACATCCCAAATGTTGTTCTATTTGCTTGATTAGTTCTCGAGTTAGGAGGAAATTTGTATTTCATTTGTACAGGAGCCCCCCCTCTTAGAGTGGGGAGGGGTCCTAATTCACCGTAGAAAATTTTCTTGCCCTCGAAAACCTTCACATGCCAAAGTTGGTTCCATTTGCTTGATTAGTTCTCGAGTTATGAGGAAATTTGTATGGAAGCCCCCCCTCTTAAAGGGGAGAGGAGTTACAATTCCCCTTATAAAGAGGGAGGGGTCTCAATTTACCATAGAATAAATTCTTGTCACCGAAAACACCCACATGCCAAATTTGGTTCTATTTGCTTGATTAGTTCTCGAGTTATGAGGAAATTTGTATTTCATTTGTATAGGACCCCCCCCTCCTAAAGTGGGGAGAGGTTCTTATGCATCATAGAAAACATTCTTGCCTCCAAAAACACCTACATGCCAAATTTGGTTCCATTTGCTGGATTAGCTCTCGAGTTATAAGGAAATTTGTATTTCGTTTGTATAGGAGCCCCCCCCCCTCTTAAAGTGGGGAGGGGTCCCAATTCATCATAGAAAAAAATTTTGTCTTCAAAAACACACACATGCCAAATTTGGTTCCATTTGCTTGATTAGTTCTCGAGTTATGAGGAAATTGGTATTTCATTTGTACAGGAGCCCCCCCTCTTAAAGTGAGGAGGGGTCCTAATTCAACATAGAAAATTTTCTTGCCCTCGAAAACCTTCACATGCCAAATTTGGTTCCATTTGCTTGATTAGTTCTCGAGTTATGAGGAAATTTGTATGGAAACCCCCCCTCTTAAAGGGGAGAGGAGTTATAATTCCCCTTATAAAGAGGGGAGGGGTCTCAAATTACCCTAGAATCAATTCTTGTCACCGAAAACACCCACATGCCAAATTTGGTTCTATTTGCTTGATTAGTTCTCGAGTTATGCAGAAATTTGTGTTTCATTTGTATGGGAGCCCCCCCTCTTAGTGGGGGGAGGGGTCTCTAACCATCACTAAAACCTTTCCTGGCCCCAAAAACCTCTACATGCAAATTTTCACGCCGATTGGTTCAGTAGTTTTTGATTCTATAAGGAACACAGGACAGACAGACAGACAGACAGACAGACAGACAGACAGACAGACAGACAGAAATCCTTCTTTATAGGTATAGATATATATATATATATATATATATATATATATATATATATATATATATATATATATATATATATATATATATATATATATATATATATATATATATATATATATATATATATATATATATATATATATATATATATATATATATATATATATATATATATATATATATATATACAGTGGTATTCCGATTTTATCTACACCTGGTTTAATCTACACCCGATTTTAGGTACCCCCGATTTTGTCTACCATTTGGACCCGGTTTTATCTACCTTTATTTTTAATTGTTATTTTAACCGTGCGACATGAAAATTTGGAAGATTTCTTGAATTTATGCATAACAGAGAATATTTTTTTGTATTTATAGTTTACTATATGGCATCTGTGGTGTGTAATTATTCACAGAATGGGTATAATAATGCTGAAGTCAAATACGCAAAGTAACTTCTATTTATTTTGTAACGTATAATTTTAACATTTCACAATGACCCTTTGTGAGATTTTTCTGTACCGTAACGCTAACGGGCGCACCAAGGTGAGTTAAAATAGGTGATCTAGTTTTCACAGTTTGTAGAACAGAAGTGCGCGGAAGGATTGGTTAGCAACCATCGACGTTGTTTATCCATTTAACAGTTTCCGCTTTGAAAATTTCGGTGATCGTCAAGGGTAACCAGCGGAGGTGAAAAACAAATTTGAACATCGGAAAACCTCTCTTGACTAACCTCGGGGCGCACCTCGTCTCCGCTAGGAACTATGGTTATCACCTTTCTTTTCTTATAAATTCTCATCTTTTGAACTATTGAATCGATTTTAATGATTTTATTACAAAAAAAAATGTATTTTAATAAGTTTTTCACAAAAAAAAACTATAAGCTGACGTTCAAAGTTTTTTGTGATTGCAAAAACATTTTTTGTAGGAAACCCTTAAAGTCACTTACACATTTAAAACATTTAAAATATTCGTTATCTATTTTTTTAATAAATGCCATTGAAGCTAGCTGTATACATACGATATCAAAAAAACAGATGTGACATTTTTAGTTTTTGAGATAGTCTTTTTTTAAGAAATAAAGATACGAAAATGTAATGAACTCGCATGGCGTTTTATTTTAGAGACGCATTTCTTTGTCAAAAAACCCTTTTATTACTAGTAGAAACAAAAACCATGCGTCTCCATTGTATTCTCGACACTTTATGAAAACTAAGAGTTTCTTTGGTCTACACAAAAAGTGAATGTTTTCAATGTTTTTACGATAATAAAAAAAAAATGGGCTTCAGTCCAATATTTTTTTTGAAAAGCTCATCAAAATACTTTCCATTTGGTATTAACATCATTCAAATCGGTCCAATAGATCAAAAATGGTAACTTTTGGGACCACACTGACTCAGAAAAGAGAACCCTAAGTGCCAAATAAAAATACGGTTCTAAAATTTACTGCAAAGGAATAAGTACACAAAATTTGAATAAAACCGGAACAATTTTGAATTTCGATATGCCTTTTTTCATAATATGCTGAGTTGATGTGGATTATGGCTAATGGTCGATATGAATAAAATGAGCCCTATGCGCAAAATTATGCTGAAATAATACACAATTGAAGAAAATCGTCAACATTAACAATATTTTTCGTTCATTTAAATTATTTTGGCGCAATTTATTTTTCCCCAAATTTGTCTACTTTCCATATATATCTACCAAAAATTTTCGGGTGAGTAGATAAAATCGGTAAACCACTGTATATATATATATATATATATATATATATATATATATATATATATATATATATATATATATATATATATATATATATATATATATATATATATATATATATATATATATATATATATATATATATATATATATCTATACCTATAAAGAAGGATTTCTGTCTGTCTGTCTGTCTGTCTGTCTGTCTGTCTGTCTGTCTGTCTGTCTGTCTGTCTGTCTGTCTGTCTGTCTGTCTGTCTGTCTGTCTGTCTGTCTGTCTGTCTGTCTGTCTGTCTGTCTGTCTGTCTGTCTGTCTGTCTGTCTGTCTGTCTGTCTGTCTGTCTGTCTGTCTGTCTGTCTGTCTGTCTGTCTGTCTGTCTGTCTGTCTGTCTGTCTGTCTGTCTGTCTGTCTGTCTGTCTGTCTGTCTGTCTGTCTGTCTGTCTGTCTGTCTGTCTGTCTGTCTGTCTGTCTGTCTGTCTGTCTGTCTGTCTGTCTGTCTGTCTGTCTGTCTGTCTGTCTGTCTGTCTGTCTGTCTGTCTGTCTGTCTGTCTGTCTGTCTGTCTGTCTGTCTGTCTGTCTGTCTGTCTGTCTGTCTGTCTGTCTGTCTGTCTGTCTGTCTGTCTGTCTGTCTGTCTGTCTGTCTGTCTGTCTGTCTGTCTGTCTGTCTGTCTGTCTGTCTGTCTGTCTGTCTGTCTGTCTGTCTGTCTGTCTGTCTGTCTGTCTGTCTGTCTGTCTGTCTGTCTGTCTGTCTGTCTGTCTGTCTGTCTGTCTGTCTGTCTGTCTGTCTGTCTGTCTGTCTGTCTGTCTGTCTGTCTGTCTGTCTGTCTGTCTGTCTGTCTGTCTGTCTGTCTGTCTGTCTGTCTGTCTGTCTGTCTGTCTGTCTGTCTGTCTGTCTGTCTGTCTGTCTGTCTGTCTGTCTGTCTGTCTGTCTGTCTGTCTGTCTGTCTGTCTGTCTGTCTGTCTGTCTGTCTGTCTGTCTGTCTGTCTGTCTGTCTGTCTGTCTGTCTGTCTGTCTGTCTGTCTGTCTGTCTGTCTGTCTGTCTGTCTGTCTGTCTGTCTGTCTGTCTGTCTGTCTGTCTGTCTGTCTGTCTGTCTGTCTGTCTGTCTGTCTGTCTGTCTGTCTGTCTGTCTGTCTGTCTGTCTGTCTGTCTGTCTGTCTGTCTGTCTGTCTGTCTGTCTGTCTGTCTGTCTGTCTGTCTGTCTGTCTGTCTGTCTGTCTGTCTGTCTGTCTGTCTGTCTGTCTGTCTGTCTGTCTGTCTGTCTGTCTGTCTGTCTGTCTGTCTGTCTGTCTGTCTGTCTGTCTGTCTGTCTGTCTGTTTTGTGTTCCTTATAGAATCAAAAACTACTGAACCAATCGGCGTGAAAATTTGCATGTAGAGGTTTTTAGGGCCAGGAAAGGTTTTAGTGATGGTTAGAGACCCCTCCCCCCACTAAGAGGGGGGGCTCCCATACAAATGAAACACAAATTTCTGCATAATTCGAGAACTAATTAAGCAAATAGAACCAAATTTGGCATGTGGGTGTTTTCGGTGACAAGAATTTATTCTAGGGTAATTTGAGACCCCTCCCCTCTTTATAAGGGGAATTATAACTCCTCTCCCCTTTAAGAGGGGGGGTTTCCATACAAATTTCCTCATAACTCGAGAACTAATCAAGCAAATGGAACCAAATTTGGCATGTGAAGGTTTTCGAGGGCAAGAAAATTTTCTATGTTGAATTAGGACCCCTCCTCACTTTAAGAGGGGGGGCTCCTGTACAAATGAAATACCAATTTCCTCATAACTCGAGAACTAATCAAGCAAATGGAACCAAATTTGGCATGTGTGTGTTTTTGAAGACAAAATTTTTTTCTATGATGAATTGGGACCCCTCTCCACTTTAAGAGGGGGGGGCTCCTATACAAACGAAATACAAATTTCCTTATAACTCGAGAGCTAATCCAGCAAATGGAACCAAATTTGGCATGCAGGTGTTTTTGGAGGCAAGAATGTTTTCTATGATGAATAAGAACCTCTCCCCACTTTAGGAGGGGGGGCTCCTATACAAATGAAATACAAATTTCCTCATAACTCGAGAACTAATCAAGCAAATAGAACCAAATTTGGCATGTGGGTGTTTTCGGTGACAAGAATTTATTCTATGGTAAATTGAGACCCCTCCCTCTTTATAAGGGGAATTGTAACTCCTCTCCCCTTTAAGAGGGGGGGCTTCCATACAAATTTCCTCATAACTCGAGAACTAATCAAGCAAATGGAACCAACTTTGGCATGTGAAGGTTTTCGAGGGCAAGAAAATTTTCTACGGTGAATTAGGACCCCTCCCCACTCTAAGAGGGGGGGCTCCTGTACAAATGAAATACAAATTTCCTCCTATCTCGAGAACTAATCAAGCAAATAGAACAACATTTGGCATGTGGGTGTTTTTTTTTGGTGACAAGAATTTATTCTATGGTGAATTGAGACCCCTTCCCTCTTTATAAGAGGAATTATAACTCCTCTCCCCTTTAAGAGGGGGGACTTCCATACAAATTTCCTCATAACTCGAGAACTAATCAAGCAAATGCAACCAAATTTGGCATGTGAAGGTTTTCGAGAGCAAGAAAATTTTCTATGGTGAATTAGGATCCCTCCCCACTTTAAGAGGAGGGGCTCCTGTACAAATGAAATACAAATTTCCTCATAACTCGAGAACTAATCAAGCGAATTGAACCAAATTTGGCATGTGTGTGTTTTTGGAGACAATTTTTTTTTTAATGATGAATTGAGACCCCTCCCCACTTTAGGAGGGGGGGTCCTATACAAACGAAATACAAATTTCCTCATAACTCGAGAACTAATCCAGCAAATGGAACCAAATTTGGCGTGTAGGTGTTTTTGGAGGCAAGAATTTTTTCTGTGATGAATTAGGACCTCTTCCCACATTAGGAGGGGGGGGCTCCAATACAAATGAAATACAAATTTCCCCATAACTCGAGAACTAATCAAGCAAATAGAACCAAATTAGCATGTGGAGGTTTTTGGAGGCAAAAATATTTTCTACGGTGAATTAGGATCCTTCCACACTTCAAGAGGGGGGGCTTCTACACAAATGAAATACAAATTTCCTCATAATTCGAGAACTAATCAAGCAAATGGAACCATATTTGGCATGTGGGTGTTTTTGGAGGCAACCATTTTTCCCATGATGAATTAGGACTTCTTACCTTTTTAGGAGGGGGGGGGGGGGCTCCCATTCAAACGAAATACAAATTTGCTCATAACTTTAGAACTAATCAAGCAAATAGAACCAAATTTGGCATGTGAGAGTTTTAGATGGCAGAATTTTTTTTCTGTGGTGTATTACGACCCCTTTCCCTTTTAAGAGGGTGGGCTCCCATACAAATGAAATACCAATTTCCTTATAATTTGAGTACTAATCAAGCAAATGGAACCAAATTTAGCATGTAGGAGATTTTTGAGTCTTGAATTTATTTTATGATAGTTAGAGACCTCTCACCCCTGTGGTAGGGGGATATGGACTCTCATACAAATAAAACAGAAATTTTTGCGAAACTCAAAAACTAATCCAACTCGAGAAATTCGAGACTCTTCCATAAAACATTAATCAATAACAAGACCACAAAAACTATCTATAGTAACACTAGATCATTCAGGACGAGCCGGTCGCGAGTGTTGCCGGTGACCCGCCGTCGGAAGCGCCGCCCACTGGGGGGCTTGCAAAACTCGAGAAGTGACAAAGATCATCCGAGATTCATGATTTATGTACAACACAGGTTAATTTGTGGCAATACGAAGTTTGTCGGGTCAGCTAGTATATATATATATATATATATATATATATATGGGTCATTCCACGGGAAATTTACAGTCAAAATTTTTTTTCTCTTCGGAATATTTTTTTTGCGTTCTTTGTTCAAAAAAAATCGACACGTATTTTTGTATTTCGATGTTACTGTTGGAATTTGCAAGATATGATTTTTTAAAGTATTGTAATCCGAGAAAATCACTATTTTTTAAATACTGATTGTAAACATAGTTTGTAATATCAAAAAATGACTTTCTACCAGATGTGTTCACTATTCCACAAGCTTTCAAAATTGGTATACCATATCTCCTCTCGATTGTTTTTCAATAGTTAAATAGTGCATTTTTATAAACAATTGCAATTTTTTCAAAGTTGGAACTTTTTTTTCTCGATTTTTTTTACTTTAAAATATTTGTTAATCTTTCTCGAAGAAGCATGCAAAATTTGGAAATGGAGAAATGAAAACTCTGGAAGTTATGAGTTTTTATATCTCAGTGCGTGTGTTAATGTGAAGCGAACGGTGATGCTCAATAGATGTTCTAACCCACGGGTAGCTTCATGACGAGGCCGCCTTTGATGCTATTAAGTGTAACGTGTCGTTGAAACACACGCGTTCGTCCGCTCGTTTGCATTAACGTGCGCGCTTCGATATAAAAATTCATAGCTTCTAGAGTTTTCATTTCTCCATTTCCAAATTTTGCATGCTTTTTCGAGAAAGATTAACACATATTTTAAAGTAAAAAAAATCGAGAAAAAAAAGTTCCAACTTTGAAAAAATTGCAATTGTTTATAAAAATGCACTATTTAACTATTGAAAAACAATCGAGAGGAGGTATGGTATACCAATTTTGAAAGCTTGTGGAATAGAGAATACATCTGGTAGAAAGTCATTTTTTGATATTACAAACTATGTTTACAATCAGTATTTAAAAAATAGTGATTTTCTCGGATTACAATACTTTAAAAAATCATATCTTGCGAATTCCAACAGTAACATCGAAATACAAAAATACGTGTCGATTTTTTTTTAACAAAGGACGTAAAAAAAATGTTCCGAAGAGAAAAAAAATTTTGACTGTAATTTTCCCATGGAATGACCCATATATATATATATATATATATATATATATATAGGGGGGGGGGGTATTGGTAGCTATGCTTAACAAGTAGTCGTTTTGACTCCTACCTTTTGTCCAATGCTGGAAGGTGCATGAGTCGAACCAAGCTATAATCTGAGATTATAACCGGATTTGAACCCACAACACCCGCCAAGGCATATGGTTCGCTGGTACTTGTACCTATGAACCATAGAGGCGCTGGACTAGTCCTCCGCTGGAGTGCAAATATTTCAGAGGGTGATAGAGGACCATATTTGATGAAAAAAATCCTTCTACGCATATGGTCAAATCTCAATCGTTACAGGGTTATTGAACATTTTGAATTTTTGGTTCTGTTTGCCCTAAAATCGCTCTAGTACTTTAGTACTCTAGTAGTAATTTTTGCCAGCTAGCTCAATTCTGTTACTTTCATTCGAAGGCTGGGTAAATTTTGTATTAAAATTTGCTTTTAAACCTCCTACGCTATGAACTTTAGTAGTTTTTCAGAAGCAAAAGGCTTAGAAATGAGTGTTTCTCTTGGCGTTTCTAGCAAATTTCTCCTAAAAAAGTATAATAAATTTAATTATTATTTTCCTCCAATTTAGAGTTCTACAATTCGTTCTTTGACGAGAAACGCCTATCTCTTTAAACTTCGTCGCAATTTAATTTTAAACGTATCGTATTGGGTGTGGAATTGGTATCTGAAAACTGCGCGAATTCATACGTCACGCATGACACACTAGATCACCGCGTGTGATGGACATGAAACGATGCGTATGGAAAACAACAACAAAACCAAATTCACGTGTTTCTGTAGAACGTTTCTGAAAACGATTGCAGCATTGAAATGTATTCTCCGGAAGAACTTGCGGACATTCATCTTTGCTATGGCTTCACTAATTGTGTAGCAACGGCAGTCCAGCAGGAGTATGACAAGTAAGTAAAGACAAATCCAGAAGTATTCGTTTTGTTACACAATGCTTTGAATTAAGGGACCTTTACGGCAACGCACCGTCGCTTCCGAGAAGGAACCTTGTTTTCAACGAGCCTTCGAGGAGAGCAACTTTAGCAAGTGGCGTCAGAGATTGACCATGAAATTTTACGGATTGCGGAGAATGATCCTAAGCAGCTTGAGTTTTGCGGGATTATGCAAGCAAAAGTGGAGGCGAACTCTCATTTTATGAAAACATACTGTGGGCCGATGAGAGTATATTCACACGCGCTGGGTTCTTCAATACGCATAACGATCAAACGTGGGCTATTGAAAACCCAAGGGTGATAAAGAAAACGAGACCACAACGCAGGATTTCCGTCAATATATGGGCCGGTATAATTGATCGAAAGATCATCGACCCATACATTTTCGAAGAAACTCTGAATGGTGCCAAGTATCTAGAGTTTTTAGAAAACCATCTTCCCATTCTACTGGAAGACGTATCGTTTGCAGCCAAGCTGAGCATGGTGTTCCAACAGAATGGCGCTCCGCCGCATTCAACGAAAGCGGTGAAACGTTATTTGAATGACACATTTCAAGAGCCGTGGATTGACCGGAATGGGCCTATTGCTTGGCCCCCAAGGAGTCCGGATTTGACCCCGATGAATTTTTCCTATGGGGGTATCTCAAGCAGGACATTTATTCCGAGCCAATCGATTCACGCGAGCAACTTATTGAAAGAATTTTTGCTGCTGCACAAAAAGCGCAAAATAAATTGTTGGAGATCAATATTGCGAAGTTTGTTAAACTTAAACGGAGTATGTTAAACACTTCGAACAATTTTTAAATAAAACATTGGAAAGAATTAAACATTATTTTAATTTATCACAAAAACAGTTTTCTAGAAGTAATGCCGAAGCTTTATTTAATAAATATTCTACTTGATCAATAGATATTCACTTCACTTGTCATAACATCACCTGCTCGCGTTTGGCTGTCAACGTTTAACCCCGTTTAACGGGCAACATCGTAAAAACGATGCGATCAAGCTAATGACTGTTTTATCATGAGAGTACACTAAAAAAAAACTTAAGTTCTGATTGTCATGCAAAAATAATTATCTGGAGGAGCGCCAGGTTAGAAAAAGTCCAATTTCTCTTTTTCGTTTTTAACGTCTAACGCTCTACCCAGATATTTTTTCAATTCAAATACATTACAAAATTGATATAAAGCATGAAATTTACTCATAGAAAAATTTTAAGGTCAATCATTTTGTTCTAGATGTGCTTTTTCATCAAAAGTAAAACAGGAAATATTCGCACATTAATTATTTTTGAAATTTTTCGGAATTTGTGTTTTTGAAAAATGATAACTTTTGAATGCATAATCAGAATGTTGTGATATTAATATCAAAATGTCAAGAAATCTGTTCTGAAGACATTTTGCATATTGTCAACTCAAAACAAATATCGTATGCGGCTCTGGTGCTCCAAAAGCGAAGGCCGTCTACAGACGGCCTTACCCGTTAGGGGGTTAACGTCTAAAGCAAGACTCCTGCTCAACTGCTGTTGATGCGGATTTTTTTTATACGCGTCGTTCCGTGATCCATCGCACGCGGTTATCTAGTGCGCAACCCAACATACATTTTTGTTGATTAATAGCTTATTCAACCATTGTATAGCTAATTACCGGGTAACAAGAGTGTGATAAGCTGTTATACAACAAAAATGTTTGTTGGGTATGGGTAACGTATAAATTCGCGCAGTTTTCAGATACCAATTCTACACCCAACGCAATACGTTTAAAGTTAAATTGCGACGAAGTTAAAAGAGATAGACGTTTCTCGTCAAAGAACGAATTATAGAACGGTTCCAAAGCTTTAAATTGCTGGATAAAAATAATCAACTGTATCAGGCTTTTTTAGGAGAAATTTGATAAAAACGCCAAAAGAAACGCATTTCTAAGCTTTTTCCTTCTGAAAAGTTACTAAATTTCATAAAGTAGGAGGTTCAAGAGCAAAATTTAATACCAAATTTTCTCAGCTTTCGAATGATAGTAACAGATTTGAGCTAGCAGGCATAGTTTTTGTACTATCGCTCTAGGCTCTCGGCCTAGGCTCTACCCAACAAACATTTTTGTTTAAGAGTAGCTTGTTCAACTACTGTATAGCTAAAACAATGGAACAAGCGCCTAATAAGCTGCTATACAACAAAAATGTTCCTTGGGTAGGCTCTTTAAAGCAAACAGAACCAAAAACTAAAAATGTAACTCTGTAACGATTGAGATTTGACCATATGCGTGGAAGGGTAATATCCACACACACAAAAAAAGGGTTTTCTTCATCAAATATGGTCCTCTATCACCCCCTGAAATATTTGTACTAAGCTACCTAACACCCTGTATGTAGTAGAAAGGCAAAACTGAAACATTTCTCTATTTGATGTTCCGAACAAATTCTTTCACTTTATTGTTGATATCGCTCATTAGTCGGCACCTTCTTCAGTCACGGGTTTGGTCAGATGATACCTCAAATTCATCATTTCTAGCTTTAGTTTTCAAAAGATCGCATAATCAACCTTTTGCATGCATTATGCGACCTTTTGAAAACTACTGCCAGATTTGACCAATGTCGCTGGTCGCTCTCTTAATCTTCAGCTTTATTATACCCCAGTATTTCAATATTGGACGGAGCCGGGGACAGTTTGGTGGGCTACCCCACCTGTTAAGCTACCTCCTCCCCTTGCTAAGCTCCCCCCCTGCTGAGCTACCTCCCCTGCTAAGCTACCCCCCCTGCTGAGGTACTCCCACTGCTAAGCTACCCCCTCTGCAAAGCAACCCCTCTGCTAAGCAACCCTCCCTGCTAAGCTACCCCCTCTGCTAAGCTACCCATCCCTGCGAAGCTATCCTCCCTGCTAAGCTAAGTGCCCTGCTAAGCTACCCTCTTGCTAAGCTCCCCATCCTGCTGAGCTATCCCCCCTGCTAAGTTACACCCCCTGCTGAGCTCAGGCCTCGGTTGATGTTGATGACCAAGTTGATGTCGTGAAAGTAAAACTTGTTAGTTGACGAGTATTATAACAGCACGGACTCGATCATCCAGGTGTTCACTTCTATGATGATCATTTGGAATACCCCCATTTGATTCTAATTGTGCAATTTGCATTTTTAGTTGAAATCTGCAATATAAATGCACTATAGTTCTAAGCGGTAAAATATACATTTAAAGCAATTGGGATTAAAATTTAACAATTTGAGAAAATTTAGTCCCAATCCGAGATCAATTACACGTTTGAACTTTTGTCGATCACATTGCATGGAATGACCCATATTGATCTATTTTGAATAAGCATGATTACAGGATATGAATTTTTAATACATGGTTGATTACCTAAGCGAGTTTCGATATATTTGCTAAAATACTTTTAAAATACTAGACAAAAATCGAAAATCTGAAATCGGTACAATACGCACTGCAAGCAAAGAATTGATATTATGATAGAAGATCAGCCTAGCTCATTGGAGAATATTCTAAACCGCAGGGATATTCTTTCAAATTTGATGCTTCCATTCCAAGTACATGCATTCATCATACCGGCAATATTTTCGCATGACATCGATCAATTTGGAAGTGAAATGTAATTTAATTACATGTGGTTATTGGCTGGCAAGTCATGCAGTATGTCGATCAGTTTCGATCTTTTGCCCGCTACGGTAATTTACATGCGACCTCAGAATGGCGAACATGACATGATTAAAAATGTGCCCGAAAATAAGGTATTCAGAAAAATTGACGTCCTCGTTCAAAGAAAAAGTGAAAGGACGGCGCGTCACAGTGTCTTAATATCCTTACTGACCCTTTTTATAACAAGCGGCATTATCAACGAAACCGCTCATGATCTTTGCGCTGATGTGATATGAGGTGCCACGATGGTGCGGCTCGACACAAAAGCTTGACCTTAGTTCATACTTCTCCGCAGACCGAATGGTAACCTGACATGACAAGTTCTCCATGCTGTGCACAAAGAAAAATCGTTACACAAGTCGCCACAGTTTCGCACTATAATTAAAAATGATTTGCCAAAAATACAGGAAAGAAAAAAAAACGCAAGTTTTCATGTCGTATGTCAAGTGAACTATAACAATAATTAAGCAATAAAACTATGCTGATGAAATCTGTTTTCATCCATGCTCGCTGCCATTTGAGTGTGTCCCGATGGCTTGCAAATCGAGATCGTTTATATCGGATGCTGCTAGAGGTTCTCCGTAATGCTTTTTGTTTTGTAACAATCCTTCCTGAACCCTGTCCGGTCTGGAATTTCGTGATTGGCTGGTGCCAACTGGAACGGTTAGAACTACAAATCTGCCACATCTTTTGTTGATTTTAGTAACTTACACACTTAAAAAACTCAGCAACATTTGCCGAGATTTGGACGCCGAGCGAAAAATTTCAGTTTTGCAAATCGACGTTACGGATCTTTACTAACGTTTGGCATCATAAAAATTTTACCGAACGGCTGTCCAAATCTCGGCAAAATTTTGCCGACTTCGGCACTTTTTTTAAGTGTGTAGATTTTAGTTGATTCAGCAGGTGCAAACACCTCCGCGAGCGTATTTTAATCTATACCTATAAATAAGGATTTCTGTCTTTCTGTCTGTCTGTCTGTCCGTATGTTCCTTATAGAATCGAAAACTACTGCACCAATCGGCATGAAAATATGCATGTAGAGGTTTTTTGGGGCCAGGAAAGGTTTTAGTGATGGTTAGAAACCCCTCCCCCCATTAAGAGGGGGGGCTCCCATACAAATGAAACACAAATTTCTGCATAACTCGACAACTAATCAAGCAAATAGAACAAAATTTGGCATGTGGGTGTTTTCGCTGACAAGAATTTATTCTATGGTAAATTGAGACCCCTCCCCTCTTTATAAGGGGAATTATAACTCCTCTCCTCTTTAAAAGGGGGGGCTTCCATACAAATTTCCTCATAACTCGAGAATTAATCAAGAAAATGGAACCAAATTTGGCATGTGAAAGTTTTCTAGGGCATGAATATATTCTATGGTGAATTAGAACCCCCCCCCCACTTTAAGAGGGGGGGCTCCTATACAAACGAAATACAAATTTCCTCATAACTCGAGAACTAATCAAGCAAATGGAACCAAATTTGACACGTGGGTGTTTTTGGAGACAAAATTTTTTTCTATGATGAACTGGGATCCCTCCTCACTTTAGGAGGGGGGGGCTCCTATACAAATGAAATACAAATTTCCTCATAACTCGAGAACTAATCAAGCAAATGGAATCAAATTTGGCATGTGAAAGTCTTCGAGGGCAAGAATATTTTCTATGGTGAATTAGGACCCCTCCCAACTTTAAGAGGGGGGGCTCCTATACAAATGAAAAACAAATTTCCTCCTATACAAACAAAAAACAAGCAAATGGAACCAAATTTGACATGTAAATGGTTTTGGACGCAAGATTTTTTTCTATGGTGAATTGAGACCCCTCTCTTCTTTAGAAAGCGAGTTATGGCCCATCTCCCCATTAAGAGGGTGGGCTTCCATACAAATGAAATGCAAATTTCCTCTTATCTCGAGAACTAATCAATCAAATGGAATCAAATTTGGCATGTGGGAGTATTAGATGGCAGAAATTTTTTCTATAGTGAATTACGACCCCTTCCCTTTTAAGAGGGGAGCTCCCATACAAATGAAATTCAAATTTCCTTATAACTTGAGAACTAATCAAGCAAATGGAACCAAATTTGACATGTGGGAGATTTTGGAGTCTTGAATTTATTTTACGATAGTTAGAGATCTCTCACCCCTGGGTAGGGGGATATGGACTCTCATACAAATAAAACAGAAATTTTTGCGAAACTCAAAAACTAATCGAACTCGAGAAATTCGAGACTCTTCCATAAAACATTAGTCAATACAAGACCACAAAAACTATCTATAGTAACACTAGATCATTCAGGACGAGACGGTCGCGAGTGTTGCCGGTGACCCGCCGTCGGAAGCGCCGCCCACTGGGGGCCTTGCAAAACTCGAGATTGTGACAAAGATCATCCGAGATTCATAATTTATGTACAACACAGGTTAATTTGTGGCAATACGAAGTTTGTCGGGTCAGCTAGTATTTTATAAAATCTTATGGGAGAGTTAATGTGTTTTTTTCTGCCGAACAAAAACTGGAAAAATGATACATGCAAACTGTGAAAAACAATTGACTGGACAAGTGGGACTTGAACCCACAATTATCAATCTCGCGTTCAGTGTTTTAGCCAATTACCCTGTCTGCGGGTGATTCCGCGCAGACATCATATAAATCGATTTTTCAACAGTAAATTTCTGAAATACCATTAATATGTTCACTATGTCATGATACACCCTGGTGTAACTTAGCACTGTTTTTGTCGAAAACTGTCGACTCTGGAATCGTTACTCTGGCCAAACCAAGGGCTATTTAATTGCTCACAGATCAAAACGATTTCCGAATGTTTTCTTAACAACTATAGCAGGTCTAAATTATCGGAGGGTATTTTTTCGCTCCAAAATGTACTTTTTACTCAATATATGTAAATAGATGTACAGCTGCTTTATTGAAATAGTTATGAATAACTCATTTTTCTGTAAGTTTTGTTTAAAGATTTGTTGTGAGCGGGATAAACAGCAGAGAAATTGTTCAAACATTTCAGCTTCAGTTACATTTCAGCGTTTATACAATTTTAATCTATTGACGGTAAAGAATTTCTTATTCCAACTGGTGTCACATGCCAATATTATTGGAATGCCCGTTTTCCTTTTATGGGCCCTCGGGGTTTATAATAGGGTAACGAGCGGTTCCATTATAGGAATTCTAGTGTATTTTGCAAAGAGAGGGTCCACAAATGGCACAATATTTTGCATTGTTAATCGTATAATAGACACTCACTTGTTGAAAATGTCGATTTTTAGGCATTAATAATTGAATGCAGCCAAAATATTATAAACTAAAATGTATTTAGTACTTTCTATTTTAAAATGAGAGGGGGCGTGAATGAACCTCCGCGGTGCCATTGTAACAACTGCGAGAGAGGTGATAGGCAAGACGCGTGGAAGACAGCGGATCAGCTGGTTCGATGCCGAATGTCAGAGTGTGACAGATGAGTAGAACCAGACCAGGAGTCCGCGAGTACGAGGAGCGCGTGCTCGCCGGCGCTGAGAGATTCGCTAGCTAAGACACACGGAGTTTGTAGAAACACAGGAATTTGGCCATGTCTGTGTACTGGCAACATGCATATTGACAGAACGACGGTAGCAGTCAGGCGGAAGGAGCACTTCCAGACGCTGTTGAATGTAAAGATAAACACGTAGAATAGCAGGAATAGGATAAGGATTTTGAGCGATGGCCAAACTGTGAAGCCACCAACACAGGAGAAGGTTGAGAAGGCAAATAGTAAGCTGAAACACGTTGGTAAGGCTGCTGGAAAGGATGGTATCCCAGGCAGCGAGCAGCTGTGCGAAGCAATCAACCGGATCATTGTCAGGATCTGGTCAGGAGAAACTATCGAGACATTACGTTACATAATCAATTCTGGCCTATCTTGCTCTCCAGTATCCTGTGCGACTATACTTAAACCGTTAGTGGAGTCCTTCATCCTTCCGGGAGTACAACTTGCAGACTCATTATCTGTTTGTGGACTTTAAAGTGGCGTACAATTCAGTCAAACGAAATGAGCTGTGGCAGATAATGCTAGAACATGGTTTTCCGATGAAACTAGTTACGCTGATTCGTACGACGCTGGATGAGTAAAAATTATTGAATTTGCTTCCTTCATACTGGTTTAATAACGCCTCAACCCTCAACTTAAAATATTTATCGAACGAAAAATTAGCTTACTTTGTAGTTAGCATTGTCGGTCGGCTAGCTCTCACGATTATGACTTTGGGTTCCACTCTTCATCAGGTATAGGTTTTTTTACGGACAGCATATTTTTTCGATTGCTTTGGATGTGATTGGACACCGCACAGTTAGCTTCGAGGTACGATTGTGGTCTAACAAGCCAGTCGACGTATGTTCGAATGTCAGTAGGATCTGCGTAGCTGCTAGAGTCAATAGGATCGTTGCATCGCTGCCCCGTAATTGTCCCGTACGCTAATAACCTGTAGTGCAACCTGTCGACAAAGAAGGGCCAAGTCTTTAAAACGTTTATACCCAGTATAACTGTTCGCTGCTGTCAGACCTGTCAATATATTGTCGTTTGATACGTTTGAGAAAATAACAACATATACATACATATGTCAATATATCATCATCAGTAGGCAAAAAAATCAGCTCTTCAGGGAAAAGATGAGAGATGTTGTCCACCGTATTATACAATTGATTGAACAGGATAGACGAATGCGTAACCGAAATGCCAGTCCCGGAGGGGCTAATTATGCGATCAACAATGAGGATTGGGCCAAAATGAAAAATTAAGACATGGCACAACACTTGACCGCATCAACAACAATTATGTTGGAAAAATTTGCTCACCCTTAAGGAGCACTGGCTGCCAGCTCAGGCGTACAGCCGATAACAGAGGGCGTGAGGGCACCTAAGGTAGTGCAAGATGAAAAGGCCATCGGCGAAAATACGTGCTTGAAAAGAGTGAAACGAAACTAAAACAATCGCACGAAGGATTACGCACGGCTGCGTATAGAGCCACGAAAAAAGTGAAGGGATTTTTACGCTCATTTATTGCTTGACACAATATTTTTTGACCACCAAACTTTGCAGCTATCCTTGCGGTTAGCCTCTGGCCCTTGGTTAGGTTGTACGGGTCGCGTAGCATGGCACCATTGGCAGCGTGAAGCGCAATGATTTTGTGCTGTTTTTCACTCCGAAGAGTATTCAGAAGCGAGGTATCTTTGTTCCACAGTGCTAGCGCTCCTCTTAGCCGCTGACTGAGCCAGGCGGGGTTTCTCGTTCGCGTGATAAATGAGACTGCGAGCAAGTGAAAAGGGGGCTGGTGGTGATCGAGACCCCAAGTGTTGCTGCGACCCGGTCCCGAAACGATCGAAATAAACCGAAATTTCAAAAGAATCCGCTCCGGACAGACCGAATATAATTGTATGCGGTGGAGAAATTTCGTCTCCGTTGCCGCCGTTTGGACGGATGGAGTAAGGTAAATGTGAATATTGTTGAATCTGTTGAATTTTTGGTCTGTTATCATTTTTTTCTATTACTCGTAAAAACCAAATAAATAAACATATTATTGCGAGTCAGATTAGATGGTTCATCATTCATTTAACAAATAGTAGCATCCACAATGTGATGCGGAACTACTGCTATGCAAGGCAGAGGACAGCAATTTAACAGTTACCTTTATTTCGGTTGCATTTCTCATTGTCTGACGGTGCAAACCTGGTGGCAATGGCAGCGCAGGTTAATTAGTATGGGAATTTATAGGACTTTAATTTGTTAAATCTGCAGCACAACTTTTTTTCTTTGGACTTCTGTTGTTGGTTTACCGTGGATAATTTCTTTCGCCTTAATTGTTTCTTGTCTGCTTGCAATGCTGGCAACTCTGACCGCAAACAAGTAGTATAGCTACCATATTCGGGAAATCTCTGATTTTAAATGTCCTCAAGGCCCATTATCTTGCTTTCTTGGGGTCTTGGTTAATATATGAATACACCGAAGAAACGGATTACAAATTAATCACGCCGCATGTTGCCAGCAGCCGCCACCAGGTTAGACTACTAGCAATACGCATGACATTTGGCACAAGTAGATTTACATCGACGATGAGCCGGATAAAAGGACTAACATGTTTTTCTCTAATTTTAGAACCTTGAATTAATTCACTTGAAATTCCGTTTGCTTGAAGTCTTTTCATTCGTTTTATGCAGTTGAACACTTCTTGTCCCTATATGTAGAGATTCATTTTTATGCGTGTTGAGCTATGCGACACGTGACTATAAATAACAATTTGCATCAAGCGTGATGTTGTGCCCGACTGTCTCTCTATGTCAGCGTTCTATGTCTAATTTGGCTGATTAACGCTGAGTAAATTTAAACTTTACTGCTGATTCCACTGTACCAAAGTAGAGGATTGGTTTAACTAAAGATGAAGAATAGGAAACTATGCAATATTATTTGATTTGAAAAATTGTTTCATGTGTTTTATAATTGTTTTTATAACTTTACGTTTTTTTCGTTTTATTTCGTATATACGTAGTTGCAGAAATATTGTTTGCATTTCATTTGCAATCAAACGTTTTGTTCTCATTTGGTATCTATGTTCACTGTTTATCAAAATCTATATTTTTAATGATAAATATGATGTTTTAAACAAATAAAAAGAACACTAATCCGAGACGTTGCATACAGTAACGCTATTAAACTTGCAAACTTGAAGTTCGCACTGGCTTCATAAAACGCTTTCAAATATGAATAAATGATCCCAGTCCGTTCGTATCCGAACAATTTTCTACTAAGAAGCAAATTCGCTATTAGTGTCATTCAGTTTCTTTTCATACAGTAAGCGAATTTGCCTTATTTTCCCATATGGTACACGCTTCTACTCAGTCACACTCAAATTGGAAATATACAACACTAAATCAAGTTTATGTTCAAGTTTGTCACCACGCTCGCCGCCAAATGAGTGTACTTCCCCATCGTGCATGCAGTATCTTATTCTCTTGTTCTTATTCTGCCAATGAACTTCAAATGCTGCATGTTGCGAGCATCACAGCCGTGCAATGGTGAAAAATTCAAATATCACAATAGAAACCTAGTTCTGATAATTTAATTTTCAAAATACATAGCAAAATAAATAAAGTCATAGTAAAAAAAAATTATCCGTAGAATAATTACTATACTTGAAATAGAATTGGAGTAGAAATGCAAAATGCAGTGACTTTTCCCACTGTACAACGGGAGCACGCATGGTCCTTTTCTTTGCACTACTGTCGCTGCTGGTCGGGCCGAGCTTGCAATTTCTCCAACAGCGAAGGACAAGCTGACAGCGGTTTGATTTTAATGGATGGTAATGAGCCTAAAATTAGAAACGACTATGCGAGTTACACACCAACCGTTCTTATTAGTACATCTTCTCTAAGAAACGACTTACAGCAGAGATATTTATGGAAAGAAAGTGAAAGTGTTATTTGAAGCAATAATGGTTCTTAGTGAAGCTGAAGTGTATTGTCTTACTCTTCTATAATAACGTTTTTCGATAAGCTTCGAACAGCTAGTTTGTTAACTTCGACTGGTAAAACTACATTATTATTTTTTTGTTAAACATAGTGAAACACATGTTGGTAATTGCACGAGTCTAATTTGCTTTCATTTCTTTCTCAGTATATAATGATGGATATTGTAACCTAGCAAATAACGAACAAGCTACCGACTTTCTTCGATTCACTTCGTTCGGTTAACGATTTACAAAACTATTCAGTTTTCGGAACTCGACCTTCTATTTTTGTTCGACAAACTACGCAACCAGAGTACTGAACAATTGTGCGGCTAGCGCTACGACCCTATTGCCTCTTGTAGCCACTCGCAGTCGAGATTCGAACGTATAACGACTGATTCTACAATTGATGAAGGGACGGTAGGGGAAAGAAATGAAAATTTTTTTGGTGAAGGAGGGGGAAGAGCGGAAAGGAAGGGGGGGGTATTGGTAGCTATGCTTGACAAGTAGTCATTTTGACTCCTACCTTTTGTCCAATGCTGGAAGGTGCATGAGTCGAACAAAGCTGTAATCTGAGATTATAACCGGATTCGAACCCACAACGCCCTCCAGGGCATGTGGTTCGCTGGTACTTGTACCTTTGAACCATAGAGGCGCTGGACAAAAGGAGACCGCAAAATCCACTTCTCAAGGATAGCTACGCGTGTTGGTTGTGTTATCGACACATATTGTGCCGCTTCCTGCATCAATTGCAGATTACCACCGAGCGAGAAGTTTTTTAATCTAACTACTATTTACTTTCAGGACGACGACACTGTGCCCGCCCTTACGACTTGCAAGGTACTGCACGTGACGCTGTTCGTCCGTCAGCGTATGTTAGCCGCGTTTCTCGGCGCGGGTTTACGAGGGAAGGCCCCGTTCCTATGTAATAGACTAATCTCAAGATTTTAGTCTTGACCTTGGAATGAGGTCATACATATATTAATATTTTTTTGAAACGATGGTTCTACAATTGATGAAGGGACGGTAGGGGAAAGAAATGAAAATTTTTTTGGTGAAGGAGGGGGAAGAGCGGAAAGGAAGGGGGGGGGTATAACGACTAATTTGTTCGACCAGTGTCGTACTCCGCGGCCAACTGAGAGGCCAATTCTTCGATACACACTGTCCGTACGAGGGTAGACCCAAATACGAAAAAGAAGCGTTCTACATGCAGCTGGAGCGTAAGACAGATATTAAGACATGAGCCCTCGAGTCAGTACTCGGTAGGCAAGCTGTGTGTAGTTTAAAAAAAGAGCTCTGTGTCCAAAGGTCCGGTGATCAAAAGCGTTTTCTCACTCCACGTGCAAAGGCCGCTATTTTTTCGAGTAAGGAAATCTGCTCAGTACCTTAGAAGATACGGTACCATCAGACACCTGAAAAGACAACTCAGGGAGTGCGGTTAGGTATCCCGACCCCTCTAATGGGGCGTGAGGGTCCAGATCCACTTAACCCTACTCGGGTCTCTGCATAGGCTACTTGGAGAACATCTAACCAAATCGGGTTTCTACCAGCCGAGAGCCAGGGCGGATTTTGCTGTATCAAGAATTCCTCTCCACTGTACTCGGTCCTGAGCTACTCGTCGCCAATTCGTTGCGCATCCCGACACACGCAAGTCGACTTCAACCTGGTCAAGACATCTAGCACGTTGGGCACCTGTATTCCTAGTGCCGGCGGGGTTCTTGAAGAGAACGGATTTCACTGCACAGTCGTCTGGCATCCTTGTGACGTTGCCGGACCACCGTAGTCTACCAACTTTTTCCAGGTGTACGATGGAAATCTCTCCAAGTAGTGCCGTGGTTCATATGCCTGCGCCACTCTCTGCTACCCGTTTGTGCTCCGTCAAAAATAGTCCCCAATATCTTTCGTTCAAAAACGCCAAGTGCAGGTATGTCTTCCGTGAGCAAAGTTGATGGTAGCGTACTAACGGACTAATTAGGGTTTTGTACATCGGCGGCGGTGGCGTATGCTTCTTGATCGAAGCGTCTTGCGGAGGGAAAACTAGGCTCGATTTCCAGCTTGAATGCGTTATTTAATCTCCTTACTCGTATTATTGTCGGCGGTGCCCAGAGATCCCAAATGTACGAACTCATCAATCACTTCAAGTTCATCGCTGTCAATAGTCATTGCCTGTGCAAAGCAAACGTTGTTTTCTCTGAAGCCTCTTCCTACCATATATTTGGGTTTCGATGCATTGATTTGTAACTCAATTCTCCTAGCCTCCTCAGTCTGGCGTAGATTGCCTCCGCCGTCCCAACGTTACTACTAATGATGTCAATGTCGCCTACGAAGGCTAGGAGTTGGCTACTTTGACTGAAGATTGTTTCTCTCGTTTCGATACCCGCTCGCCGAATCACACCTTCAATAGCGATATTGAATAACATACAGCCCAAGTAACATTGAAGATTTATGGCGCTCTAATGATGGTTTTTATGACTAAAATTGGCCATAAATACCATTATAAAAGTGCAATAAAACTCAAATGGTGGCTTGAGAGGACAGTCCATCCCCTTGCCGCAACCCTTTGCGCGATTCGCAAGAACTCGAGAATGTCCCCGAAATGCGCACGTAGCACATCAATCACTCCAGGGTAGCTTTGATCAACCGCGTCAGTTTGTCCGGAAAACCGTACTCATGCATTATCTGCCATAGCTGTTCGCGTTCACCTGTATCGTATGCTGCCCTGAAATTCACGAAAATATGATGCGTGGGTACGTTGTACTCCCGGCATTTCTGGAGAAAGCGTCGGAGAGTAAAAATTCGATCCGTGTCCGCCTGATACTGCCATACGAATTCTCTTGCCGTTGGGAATAGACGACGCAACAAAATTTGGGAGAGCACCTTGTAGGCGACGTTGACTAGTGTAATGCCGCGGTAATTACAGAAATCTAGCTCTTTCTCTTTCACTCAAAAATTCCATTTCTTTCTTCTACCGTCCATTCGTCAATTGTAAATGAACTACCGTTTCAAAAAATATTTATCTAGCCCTTTTTGTAGATGAAACAGACCACACCTTCTATCAACTCCTGCGGCAGTTTCTCTTCCTCCCAAGCCCGTGAAATTATCTAGTAAAGTACCGTTACTAGCGGTTCTTGGCCATTTTTGTAGAGTTCGCCATGAGTTTGTCCTTCCCGACGGCTCTATTATTTTTCAGCTGACCGATCTATCGCCTGAAACTCATCAAAACTCAAAATCAATTGTGAATCATGTCAACTTGATTCTACGCAGAAAAAACTCACGCGTGAGTTTTTCTCAATGAGATTTCATAGCAAGAAGCACAAAACTCACACATATTTCTTCCCACTTGACCAAATTCTGCTTTGCTTCAACTGCTACCCGGAGCTATACACCTATACATACTACATACATACATTCGTTGTTGAACAGCATAGGCATTCTCTCGTGCGATACGTAACTGTGACTGACCGTAAGAGAATGAATCTCTAAAAAAATCGTAAAGTTAAACTAAAACACACATTTAAACTACATGTTTATCTGATTCTTATAGGCTTTTTACTTTCTAGTTACGAAAATGTCGATTCCCGCGAATGAAAAATGTAAATTCCGCCAATTTGTTTGCCATCGTCGTTCATGAATGTGTGCTAGCTTTTTTCGCAGCTGATGTTTTCTCTGGCGGTTAATTCTCTTTCGCTCTCTGGTTCGTTGTATGAAATGCCAGCTGTGGAAGAAGTAAGCAAAATGCTCACAGCTGAATTTGGTTCACATCGCATAGCAACAGAAACATCGCATATAATAGCGAGAGAAATTCAGATGTGAGTTCGGCGCTTCTGATTCTGGTTGAAATTTCATGGTGCTTGAAATCTCATTGAGTTTTTTGCTGCTATGAATTTTTCAACACTGTACTGTATATATCACATTGGGGTTTAGTAAGTTATCATAGTCCTTGTACCGCTTTCTCATTTTACACAAATGTTAGTAACAGATGACATAGTCAAACGTGTGCCTATGAGAACGATTTACGAACAGTATGACAGGTTAGTAAACCCTCTTGCCGCCAGCAGTCACTTGACTTTCAGGTTTCGTATTCACTAAGACGCTTCAAAAAACTTCAGTTAGTAATCGTTGGGGCCTGCGACTCCATAGGCTGATCTGACCTACCCATATCATGCCCACACCTGGACACTACCGACGTAAGATAGATGTACTATAAGCGGTTTACGATCAATATATTTGGTTTTTTTAACGTAATGATAAATAAAAACAGAAAAAGTATAAATCGAGAACAACTTTTCAATAAATCAGAACAAGAGTGGAAAATGGTTATTTCTCAGTATTTAATTATAATTTTGTTTTAAGAATTGTGCTTGTCTAAAGCTTCGCTCTGCAAAATTAAAATAATTCAAATTAGAAGTACACCCATTTAGGCAGATAATATATTTTGAAACTTACATTTCTTAGTGAAACAATTTTTCATGTTCCAACGGGAGTTCGTGATATGAAAATTTCACTTCATCATATGCAAGATTTCTTTCATCTATTATGGACAGATAATAGTCGTTTACAAAAATCTATGGATGTTTTCGCTATGTCGTGTGCACGAGCTATCCACAAAAAAGGTGTAAGTAGTTTGAAGCTGCTGAAAGCTGAATATTTCATGTTGACTACTCCGAGTAATAACCAGATTCTCTATGTCATATTCAAAAAAGGTTGGTAAACGAAGAGGGCTTTTATTTTTTAGAGAAATTGTGATAAATAGTGGATTTCTTATATTATTTTTTGACGTAGGACTACGTCTTTGTTTACTATACTGGGACTGGGTAGCACTTTGTGAAAACGAAAATAGAAGTGTAACGTTTGAATGAAAGATTTTAAATGCTAATAACTACTAAACTACTGAACGAAACTGAACAATTTAAATATCGTTGGATAGATAAAATGACCAGCAATAGGGGGGTAAGAGAGCAATTTTAAGGGGGGTGTAAGAGGGGGGGCTCCAATACAAATGAAACACAAATTTCCTCAAAACTCGAGAACTATTCAATAAATGGAACCAAATTTGGAATGTGGGGGTTTCAGAAGGTAGGATTAATTTTCTACGGTGTACTGAGACCTCTTCTCCTTCTAAGAGGGGAGAGGGGGCGGCGGGTCCCGTACAAATGAAATACAAATTTCCTCAAAACTCTAAAACTAATCAAGCAAATCGAACCAAATTTGGAATGTAGGGGATGCAGAAAACAAGATTTTTTTCTATGGTAAATTAAGGCCCATGCAAATAATATTCAAATTTCCTCATAACTCGAGAACTATTCGAGCAAATGGAACCAAAATTAGCTTACGGGGTGTTCGGATATGAACCAGTTTTTTGTAGCAACCGATTAGTTTTCGGTAATGCTCAAACTAAATAATATATATTTTCGTTAGAATAAATTTAGAGAATAATTACTGATTACTTACAAGAAGTGGTTTCACTGATAACCGTTTAGACCTTCTCCCTATCCTACGCTGATCTCAGTTTACCTATCAATGCACATCAGTTTGTTTATTTCCCTTCACTTAAATATTTATTTCAACTTACGGTTCGGCAATTTATTTGTGACTAGGGACAACTTGGGGTGAGCTACCCTACTTCTGACTTCTGCGGTTGCAAATGCTATTAGGAAATTTAATCTGGTAAGTATAAATTTTCGTTTTGTTTCAGGTTACTTACAGGATTTTTGGGAACTACGGTTAGTATTGTTTTAACAGGTAAGTATTCCAGGTAAATTTCAATGATCGCTGTATCTGCAGGTAAGTTAAATATATATTGTTTACATCCTTAGGTTTACACTCATTCACTATCTCATTTCTTACCACTCTAATCACTTTTTTTCTAATTTCTCTAGCACTTGGCAGAAGCTATTTCGCAATCCTGCTAATATTTTGCACTTTACAGAGAATTTTTCTTAGATTAATTGGGATTAAGCTGTTGAACTACAATATGGAGCACTTTCTACAATGGTGATTTTTTTTCTATTTATTTACCTGCAACTCTTTTTCTATTCTGCCAAACATAAACGTCAACCGCTATGTTGGCAGTGTTGCTATATATGCTATGTCGTAACACCCCCGCCCGTAACATCCGGCACTTCCGGATTTACTGAATCTCTAGTATCGCTAAATTCACCGCACCACGTCTCTGTACGCTGCCATCAGAGGTCCTCACGTCCGCCTGTCTAACACGTCCATCGGCACCTTTTACTGTTGCTTCGATGATACCCCTTTTCCAACACTTCCGGTTCTTACCGTCGATAACAAACACCAAATCGCCCTTCTCTAGCGGTTTTTGCTCGTCGAACCACTTCGTACGCTGGTTGATCGTAGGTAGGTATTCCCTGCTCCATCTCTCCCACATCTTGTCGGCGAGATACTGCGAGCGCTGGTACCCGTTCCGGAGTGCATCTCCTGAGCTCGTAACTTGGCTATCCTCTTCGACGTCAGCGCTGGTCACCGTCCCCCGTAAGAAATGGTTCGGTGTCAGTGCCGCTGTTTCCTCTGCAGTTTGCGGTAAGTATGTCAACGGACGTCTGTTGATCATATCCGCTGCTTTTGCTAGTACTGTTACTAGTACCTCCTCCGTCAATTTCCGACCATCCATCAACGCACGCATTGCTTCCTTCACAGAACGCACCATCCTTTCCCAGATCCCGCCCATGTGCGGCGTACCGGGAGGATTGAAGTGCCAGGCGGTAACAGGACTGGTGAGTTCTTCTGCGCACTCTTGATTGATCCTCTTCATCTTCACTATTTCGTTATTTGCTCCCCTAAAGCACGTAGCGTTGTCCGAGAAAATGTGCGTTGGCTTGCCAAATTTACTCTGGAAACGACTAATTGCCATCCGACACGATACAGTGCTGAGGCTATGCACAACCTCCAGGTGCACCGCCCGAATTGTCAGGCAAGTAAATACCGCCACCCAACGTTTCTCTCTTCGCCGACCAATCGTTATCTCCAGTGGACCAAGATAGTCAATACCCACAGAATCAAAGGGCCTTTTATGAGCGGTTACACGTTCAACTGGCAACGGAGCCATTCTAGGAAAACTTGGAGAACACTTATTCACCTTACACCAAACGCAATTTCGTACCACTTGTTGTACTGCTGAATGTAGTTTCGGAATATGGAACCGCTGTCGCATTTCATTAAACACGGTCTCTGAATTTCCGTGCCCGAATTCTTCGTGGTAATGCTGAATGAGCTTCTTCGTAATCCCGTGTGTACGTGACAGAATAATGGGATATTTCCTGTCAAAGGATTCCGGAACTGCTTCTGCTAGTCTTCCTTCCATTCGCAGCACGCCCTCATCGTCAAGCACTGGCGAGCTCTTGTATATCGGACTGAACTTTTTGATCAGCTCCAAAGGCTCGCCCGTTTGGCGGTTCAAGTTTTTAGTGAGGGCACTCATTTCATCAGGAAAGCTGTCCCACTGCACCTGTCGCCACATAATCGTTTCTGCCTGCTGGAGTTCTTCCTTTGTAAGAGGAACTTGAACCGTGACATAGTTTATCATTCGATTGGTTAACCTCTTCTGTTTAACTGTAGCCGGCGTGGTCACCATCGGTTCACCCTTCACTTTTCGTCGACAATTGGCAACAAACCGCACTACATATGCCTTCACCCGAAGCAATTTTGTCCATCGGGATATAACCGTAGCGTCTATCACTTCGTGGAAGAGCACCACACCTCTAGCTTCTTCGTCCGTTTCGTCGAATACAATTTCATCTGTCGGCCACTCGCTTTGTGGTCGGTACAAAAACTCTGGGCCTTTGAACCATTCTCCGTCACTTTGCAACGGCGGACCATCACCCCATTTTGTCAGCACATCTGCTATGTTGAGTTTTGTCGGTATCCAACGCCAGTCCTTCGTTTGCGTTAACTCCCATATTTCTCCGACTCGAAAAGCAACAAATTGCTTAAATTTGTGTTGGTCAGAGTGTAGCCAACTGCATACGGTGCGAGAATCAGTCCAAAACACGGTGCGCAGGATCTTGTAAGAGTGCAGACTTAAAACGTTTTGGCACATGCGGGCCCCCAATAACGCGGCCATCAGCTCCAGGCGAGGAATTGACTGGCGTTTCAACGGTGCAACTTTTACCCTGGACATTATCAAGCTGCATTGCACTGTTCCCTTGACGACGGCGCGCAAGTATGCCACGCAGCCGTAAACGTGCTCGCTTGCATCAGTGAATATGTGGACTTCCAATGAATCCACTTCAGCGGTCAATGCTTTGCCGAGATAGCAACGTGGAATCCGAATAGCCTCGACTGCCGGTAACAAACCAGTCCAACGTTTCCACAAATTCCAGCACCTGACATCGATTTCTTGATCCCAGTCACATTTAGAGCGCCATAAATGCTGGATGATTATCTTTCCATGGATTGTGAACGGGGAGAGCAGCCCGAGTGGGTCAAAAAATCCCATCACACAGCTAGCGACGAGTCTTTTTGTTGGTCTTTTCTCTTCAAACAGGTACGGTAAAACTTCCACACGGTGCTTCGTCGAGAAAGCAAATTCGTCCAACATCGGATCCCAAATCACTCCTAAGACGCGCTCCTCGGAAGTGTGTTTATCTTGGTTAAAATGTACCGGCGACAACGGTTTCTCTTCGCCCACACCCTTCAATACGTCCAACGAATTCGATACCCAGTTGCGGATTTCGAAACCCGCCTTCGAATGAACGAAGCGCACCTCCTTGGCCAACTGCACTGCTTCAGCTGCATGATCGACACTGTCGAAATAATCGTCGACATAATGGCGGTTTATAATCGCCGTAGCTGCTCTTGGATACTGAGCGGCGAAATCTTCCGCGTTCTTGTTTTTCACGAATTGGGCCGAACAAGGGGAGCTTGTCGACCCAAATGTCGCTACGTCCATGACGTAAACGCTTGGTTTCATGTTCGCGTGCTTCCTGAACACAAACCGCTGTGCTTGCCTATCTTCTGTACGTATTTTAAGCTGGTGAAACATTTCTTTCAGGTCACCACCGAAAGCGATCCGTCGTTCGCGAAATCCGACCATAACCTTCACTAAAGGAACCAGCATATCCGGACCTTTTAACAGCTGTGAATTTAAAGACACTCCCTGCACAGTAGCTGCCGCATCCCACACAAGGCGCACTTTCCCGGGCTTTTTCGGGTTCTGCACGACGTTAAGTGGAAGGTACCAGGACTTTCCTGCTTCTGTTCCGTTCAACTCCTCCGCAGTAGCAACATGCGCGTAGCCTTTCAACTGGTACTCGTCGATTTGCCTGCACACGTTTTCATGCAGCTCGGGATTTTTTTCCAATCGCTTCTCCAGTTGCTTCATCCTTCGCTGGGCCATGGGAAAACTGTCAGGGAACCAATGATCATCTGTCTTCCATAGCAATCCAGTTTCAAAACGGTCGCCAACCCGTTTTGTAGTTTGCTCGAGTATTTCTCGTGCTCGTCTCTCCTCAGCTGTTTCTTGGGGGACTACTATCACCGACTCTTCCAGTGCGTAGTGACTTTTGAGCAATTCGTGTAAGTCTTCGTTGGAAATTCCTTGGTGGAAGCCGAGATAACCACCAGCTGCACCAGTTGCAGAATGTCTAGACCCATACACCGTCCACCCGAGTTTGCATCGAACAGCGATCGGTTCCACGGGTGTGCCTGCCTTTGCTTCCAACGGCGCGAAGGAGTGAATATTGTTTAACCCGATGAGTAGTTCTGGTTGACCATCATAAGACTCGATCGGCAATCCTCGCATATGGTCATATTGTGCGGCAAGTTCCTTAGAGTTCAACTTCTGACGAGGCAGCACGAGCTTACTAACAGTCCGGACACCATGTAACAGCAGCTTGTTTGCGCTCTCACCGACACCTGATGCCCACAAATTCATCCGCCGCGAATCCTTTTCCTCGCGTTTGACATCGGCTGTCCACTTTATCGTCAGTCTCTCTTGGACGCCAACCACACCTAACCGATCCGCTAGCTTCTTCTCTACCAGCGTGACCGAGGCACCTTCATCCAGGAAGGCAAGCACCGTTACCGTCTTTTCGCCACAGTACAGCTTTACAGGAACTATCCGGAATATTACGGTCGAATCACTGCGAATATGCGCGCTCATCCCTACCGCGCTTCCAACGGGGTGCATTAGCGGATTGTGACGCGCTCTACAATCGCCAATGTTGCAGCGTATTCGGAATTTACACTGACCGCCATGCTCGTTCAGGCACACATTGCAAAGTTTCTCGCGGGTAACTATCCTCAATCGTTCACTATACGGCATTCTCCCAAAGCGATCGCAGTGTCGCAGGCGGTGTCCTGTACTCTGGCATACTTTGCAAGGCTTCAACTCCCTTTGTGCCGTCGGAATAGCACCCGAACTGCTGGCTTCACTGTGGCTGAGCAGCACACCTTTACCTTTCGATTTCTTCATTCTGGACTGTGGAGCACCTTTGCATTGGTAACTCCGCATATCCTGCACGTCGACATCCGCATCGCAGGCATCGTCGACTATCTCCATTAGAAAATCGGTTAGAGTTCGTAGTGTAGGTTCTCCACCAGCATTTCTTCTTTGGTAGTGTACCCACTCTCGCTTTTCGCGGTCCGGTATTTTTGTGACAAGACTCTTAATAAGCAACGGATTTACAAGGTGTTGCCGAAGCCCTGCAGCTTCCAAATGCTCACAGAGCTGCTCCACCATGTTCCCAAACGGTATAAAACTTTTTAAGTTGTCTGGTTTTGGTGGTTCTAGCTCATTGACTTGGTCCAAGAACTCTTGAAGCAGTTGCTCCGGACGCCCATAATGCCGCCGTAGCTTTTCGATAACTCTTGGAACTGACTCGGGGAGAAGCAGCTGACCAGCCACCAGTTCCAATGCTCTACCTTCCAAACACTCCTGCAGCCTAACCAAATTTTCGTGGTTCATGTAGCCACAGGCATCGTTCGATGCTTTGTAAGTTGCATAAAACAATGGCCACTGCCTAGGTTGGCCCGAAAACTTCGGAAGCTTGGTCGGTAAACCTTTTCTCGCCACTAGCTGTGTTCGTGTAGGGCCAACTTGTTCTTGACTCAGCCTATTTTGGCTGACATCACCTACTTTCGTACAATTTTGCGGCGAATCGCCGCCACTAAACGGATTGGTGTGCTGGGTGCACTTCGAATCCTCATCGAACTCATCGTGATCGAGCTCCTCTTCTGCGTCTCTTTCGCTAGCCAACTTGTTGGCGTTCGCCTGATCCTGCTTCAGCGCTTCGTTTTTGCTTCCGATCGAAACGACCCTTTGTGGCTGTTTCGCGGCCGCCTTCGGGTTTTTGATTACAGAAAGGTCTTCCAATTCTCTATCGAGATCGGCCACTTGCTGCTCGAACGATCGCTGACTGGCTTTCATTCGCTCGATCTGTAACTTCTTCTTCTGTAGTATCTCTTCACGCAGAGCTCTCTTTTCTTCTTCTTCTTCTTCCCGCAGTCTGATCTCCATCTCCAACCTTTTTCTCTCAATGTCGCGTTGCATTCTTCTTTCCATCTTCTTCAGCTGCATTTCCGCCTCCAACTCTTCTTCCTGTCGCTTTCGCTGCTCCTCCAGCTCCTTCATTCTCTGTTCGGTGGCGGAGGTGCCCTCGCGTAAAGTGTCACTGGGTTTGTCAGACTCATCGGCGGCCTTTTTACCGCGAGCCTGCCTTTTGGCGTCCTTTTGCTGCTTCTGGTACTCCTGCTGGCAAGCTCTATTTTGGCAGTACCACTTTTCCGGAACCGAATCTTCCGCGACTCCAACACAACGGGAATGGAACCATTCCGCACAACCGTCACAACTAATCATTTGCTCGTCACGCGTTGACGGGCCACAAACCCCGCACGGGGTTGTTGTCAAATCAAGAAACTCCCTCTCCGTTGCAGCTCTAGGAGCAGAAGGCGCATCACGGGTTTCGTCCGACATCTCTTATGACCGGTTTTAGCCACTTCTTTTTGAGAATGTTCGGATATGAACCAGTTTTTTGTAGCAACCGATTAGTTTTCGGTAATGCTCAAACTAAATAATATATATTTTCGTTAGAATAAATTTAGAGAATAATTACTGATTACTTACAAGAAGTGGTTTCACTGATAACCGTTTAGACCTTCAACCTATCCTACGCTGATCTCAGTTTACCTATCAATGCACATCAGTTTGTTTATTTCCCTTCACTTAAATATTTATTTCAACTTACGGTTCGGCAATTTATTTGTGACTAGGGACAACTTGGGGTGAGCTACCCTACTTCTGACTTCTGCGGTTGCAAATGCTATTAGGAAATTTAATCTGGTAAGTATAAATTTTCGTTTTGTTTCAGGTTACTTACAGGATTTTTGGGAACTACGGTTAGTATTGTTTTAACAGGTAAGTATTCCAGGTAAATTTCAATGATCGCTGTATCTGCAGGTAAGTTAAATATATATTGTTTACATCCTTAGGTTTACACTCATTCACTATCTCATTTCTTACCACTCTAATCACTTTTTTTCTAATTTCTCTAGCACTTGGCAGAAGCTATTTCGCAATCCTGCTAATATTTTGCACTTTACAGAGAATTTTTCTTAGATTAATTGGGATTAAGCTGTTGAACTACAATATGGAGCACTTTCTACAATGGTGTTTTTTTTTCTATTTATTTACCTGCAACTCTTTTTCTATTCTGCCAAACATAAACGTCAACCGCTATGTTGGCAGTGTTGCTATATATGCTATGTCGTAACACGGGGGGTTTTGGAGGTAAGATGTTTTTCTATGGTGTACTGAGACCCCTTCTTCTTCTAAGAAGGGGGCTCCCATACAAATGAAATACAAATTTCCTCGTAATTCTAGAATTAATCAAGCAAATGAAACCAAATTTGGCATGTGGGGGTTTTGGAAGGCACGAAATTTTTCTATTGTATATTGAGACCCATCCGTCTTTTAACAGGGGGGGGGGGGGGTATTTTTTCTATGGTAGATTCGAACCTTTGCTTTCTTTGAGAAGGGGAGATCCCATGCGAATGAAATACAAATTGCTTCATAACTCGAGAACTAATCAAGCAAATGGCACCAAATTTGGCGTGTGGGGTTTTTTTGGAGGCATGAATTTATTTTGAATTTATTTATTTTATGATGCTTTGAGACCCCTCACTCAACCCTGTGGTAGGAGGATAATTCATTACCATTTCAACCTTTATGATGCACACAAGTGATTTTTAAATGAAATTTCTATGTCTCAATGGTTGCAGGCGTTGTACTTATGAACCCCCGTCCACGTATTTTCAAAGGCACCATTGCATTAAATGAAGAATTGAAACTGAATATTTTGCTCTTCTCTTTTAAAGATTCACTTAAACAATGGCACTCACATATTCTTATAAACATACTTATGCCAGAAATGCAGTTTACATTAGTCTTTGATCTAATGATCTGATATAGACCTACGTCACCCTTTCGTACAACCCTTAGGGCTGTATACCTTGTAGTTTTTTTGCTGGCGGCAATCTCACGAAGAGACTCAAAGTTACTTGTAATCTTTGTTGTAATGCTATTTTTCCTTCACTATCACGGAAACGTAGACGAAGACAACCAGCACACTACGGTATTTACTCAATCGCATTTTCTTTTTCTTTTAATTTTCGGAAATACAAATTATTGGTAACATGTCCATTTCTTCAAAAACGAATTTCGAATTTAATTCCGCGTGTAAAAATCGAAACGATCAATGCATTGCAATGTAATGTAATAATAATCAAGGAGACCAACAAGAATATCATGCCTTAGTTTGACTGAATTTGCTCATTAACGTTTATTACATTTTATTATAAATTATGGCAAGTAAAATGGGTAGAGCTTCGCTCAGTGTGTAAAAACAAGCCTCGTCTAGTTACTTGCGAAACTGGAATTCTAAACGCAAATCAACGTAGAAAAGTTTAATGTAATCTGCGGCGTGGTGTGTCACATGAAGCTCAGCATGCTCGCAGCAAAAACGCCACAGTGCAGGGCAATAACAGCTACTAATTACCGGTCATCTCTGCGCAACAATTCAACATCCGTTGGCGGCTTTGCAAGGCGCTTATCGTGAACAGATAAATCGATAGCATGCTGGCGGTGTTGGATAAAAGTTTTCCACCGTGGGAACTGTATTAACCAATGAATCAAAATAGGACTACGTAATAAAACGACTATGGGTTACACAATGTAGCATGGTTGAGATTTTTTGACGTAGGAATACGTCTTCCGGCAAGGGGGTTATTCCAAAAAACCTAGAAATGTGACCGTCATGAAAGGTGGTTAGGTTTCGAGCGCTTATAACTCTGCGATTTGCTAATCGATTTTTAAAATCTTTACTCAAATCGATCGGAAAATTTCCTTGGCAGCGACTTCAATAAACAAAACTATTGATTTGCAATTGCACACTATGGAAAAATTACTAAATGTTATGGTGTGTCTTATTTTTGTCATTTTCAGAACATATGCTAAGGTAACCAGGATTGTTACCAGCACCGACCGAGTTCAGCTTGATCATTACCATTGCAGCTACAGACAAACGTGCGCATAATAAAGAAGAGTAAATTAGATCCCGCCTATGAAAATTTAGTGGAAATCTTCTTTAGAGTCATATTCTACGCGATTTCTCAACTTTACAAGCAGAGACAACAACACTGTAACGTGCCGTAACTACACGCGATGTGACTACTGTATATCAGTTTTCGTGCCTTGACGTTTGCAGCTCAGGAAACAAAGCAAAACATATTCGAACAGAACGGAACCATATTGGATAGTTGGAAAGCAGTTTGCTTTTCGAGCATTGCCAGTACAGCTGCTGACCAACAACGTGCGCTTGGTACCCTTGATACAGACTAGGTAGATCTTTTGACGTAGAACTACGTCTTACTTTTTATAGAGTGGTATGCTAGGAAAGCAAAGATAATCGTGACACGAAAAAGTGATAGATTTTGAACGCGCATAGCTCAGCCAATTCTGAATAGATTTTTATGGTTTGCATAACATTCGAATCACAAAGGATGTGCCTTTTGTATAGTTTTCATTGAAAGATTCAATTTTGCAAGCAACTCCTGCAATTTCCAAAGTTGAACATTTTTTATAAATTCACGACAGTTTTCAGCACATCATTTCATTATTAGTTTTCGTTGCTAAGTTGGTTGGTGTTGCTTGGCGGTAGAAAGCCAAGTAGAAAGAGCACTTCCAGACGCTATAGGATAAAAATTATGAGCGCTGTGCAGCTACCAACACAGTATAGATTAAGAAGACAATCAGTGAATTGTAAAAAACGGTAAGACTGCTGGGAAGGACGGCATTCCAGCTGAAGTTCTAAAATCGACTCGAGTGTAAAAGCTATCGGGACATTACATTGCTCAATTCTACGTATAAAGTGCTCCCTCGTATCCTGTTCTGTAGATGGGGACCGTTAGCGGAGTCCTTTTTAGGCGGGTACCAAGCTGGTTTTCGTGAGGATCGCTTCACGACGGATCAGATATTTACCCTGCGTCAACTATTAGACAAGTTATGGCAGTTCAACTTGCAAACTCATCATCTGCTTGTGGACTTTAAAGCGGTGTACGATTCAGTCACGTAATGAGTTGTGGCAGATAGTGCTAGTACATGGTTCTCCTACAAAACTACTTTTACGCTGATTTGTGCGAAGCTGGATGGGTCAAAAACATGCGTCAGTATAGCGGGTGAGACCACAGCCGCTTTCGTGAGGTGGGATATACTGAATCAAGAGAATGCACTCTCTAACCTGCTATTACACATTGTTTTTGAAGGTGCAATACGAAGAGCAAACGTGAAGGAACGGGACTACCATCACGAAATCTCACATGATTTTGATTTTACGGGTGCCGTTGATATCATCGGAATCAACCGTAGTGTTGTTGTGGAAGAAGCCTTTAGACCTTTTGAATGGAAAGAAGCGAGATTGGGTCTTACTATTGATACCGTCAAGGCAAGTACATGGTTGCTGGCAGTGAACATGGGACATTGGGTCAATGGTGTTGATGCCGAGCAGGATGGGGAACAATATGAAATAGTGAAGGAATTCATATACCTTGGTACACTCCTGGCATGTGACAACGATGCAAGCTGCGAAGTAAAACGACCAATTGCAGCTGCGAATCGGGCTTCCTACGGATTACGTAGTCAACTGAAGCCCCGCAGTGTGCCAAATAACATAAAACTGGTGCTCTACAGAACACTAATCCTTCCGGTGACCCTCTACGGGCATGAATCATGTACGCTAAAGAAAGCTGATCGACGAGTACTTGGGGGTTTTGAGCGTAAAATTCTGCGATTTATCCCTGGTGGCAAAATAAAAAATGGAGTGTGGCGTATACGCCCATCCTCCCCCCTATTACGAAACCGCCTTCCCAATGCTGATTCCCTTATATTAAGGAATATGTGTGCCAAATTTGGTGGAGATCGGTCAAGGCGTTCTGGAGTCATGGTGGAACATACAAACATACTCACGCTCACTTTTATATATAGATGATGAGGGTAGTATGCAATGTGGTAGGTTGCGGTGGGCTGGGCTCGTGGCCAGGATGCCCGACGAAAGAGAAAAAAAGCCATGGCCGAAACTCCATGCATGCTTAACCCTAATGAATAAAGAGAATATTCCCTTGACATAGGTAGATATGTGGATAACACATCCACATGATAGTGCTATCGAGTTTTTCTTAGGTAACAATAACTTTTTGCGTACTGTAGAGACTTTTACAGTACGATATTCTCGTGATAACAAATAAGTGCAGCATACACTGCACTTTGGCTAGATACGACTATGATATCTTTGAGAAATTAGGTATGTGGGCATTTTTTTTAATTTGAATTTGGAGTCGTTTTATGAAAAATAAATTTCCTTTGTAACTATTTCAATTTACCTTCAATCTATCAATAGCTATCAATAATAGGAAATGGAGCTGAGAATACGCTATGCAACACATTTAATGTATGAAACGCTCGCAGCACAGACAAGTAATTAGTGTTATACTTGTAATCACAACACTAATTAATTTAGCCTTACCACCTGGCATTGGCAAGGATTAGAAAATGGTCGAAAGCGGGAAGCTCATGCATTTCAAGATCATCTTGAGAAAGTTTCGCGAGGCAATAATTTGAATCGCTTATCAACCGATTTGAAACCATCCGGCCGGTCGGGATGGTTAATCCATGCATGCAAAGCTTGTCCACAATCATTATTGTGATTATCGAAATGGGAATAAAATTGATTTAATTTACTCGCTGCCCACATTACCTATGCGCTTCTTTCCGCTTCTGTCTGCTGCGCGTATCAACAACAACGATATGCGACAACTCCCAGTAACATGAAGTGCTTGAGTTGAGGTTGTGGAGCGACACCACGTTATAACTAATTATAACGTGGGAAACTGTATTCTCTAAGCCGTTTTCCCATCTGCACACATTACATTACTCGAACATCGCGAAGGGCAGTAAGCGATGAAATGAAACCGAAAGGATGTCTGGCCACAGGCGCAGAGGGCTCTACCTCCTGGGATATCAACGGAATAAAATAGGAGGGCAACAGCGACCGATGTTGGTGGCAGGCTGCTGGTCTTTGCATTGGTATGCTAATCGCAATCATACCAGCCACCGCCTAGCTTCGTGACACCGTGCGCAACGATTGCCTACGGCTGGCTTCTGGGGATCAGACGCATTTGCGATCGATTAATAGCAGTGCCTATATATGATTAGAAAGTGGTAGCTTACCTGAAGCGACTTGGAGTAATTTCTCGAGTCGCAAACACGCAGTCTGCTTTGATAACAGCCGTGATACACAAATGTGATGCTTATATACCACTTTTAGCGATCATTTTTTATGGATCCATTAGTCACCGCAAGTAAGTACCGTAGCAGAGGGTATCCGGCAAAAACTCTAATAACGATTTCTGGTAGTCTAACTTCTAAGAAGAGTCTTTATGAAGTCGTACTTTGCTGCCAATCAACTCTTCTATAAGGCCATTGTTTTTCAATAAAGATTATACGGCTTCCACCTTGCACTTGCAGCTCACTTTACCGCGCCGCTAATTCGTAAATTATACAAATTGTATGTCTTTTATGCTCCATTCAGGTACTCACTAGAAGCAATCTTTCGCAGCTGCCGATTAAGTCATGTTTGGATGAAATTAAGTCATTTCGTTTACCTTGTAAATTACATTTTCAGTTTCTCACTGTCTAACATCATATCATAACAAAATCGAAAGCTACTGATCGTCTGTCTGCTGATGTTTTCTCCATAAATTATTCTTGGAAGTTATAAGGCCAACCCAAAACATTGCAACAGATTAAACTCAACTAGCAAATACGAAAAAAGGGCGTTCCTAAACTGATGCAGCGCAGCGAACATCCACTACAAGACCTCTAATTAGGCAATTTATGACATTTACGATGTGTCTGATTGTTTTCCACCTGAAATTATCGGCAATAAGATTGGTCTCGGTTGCGGGTCGTGTTTCGCGAGCGAAATTTGGCGAAAAATGTGCGCTGAATCCTTTTCATGCATGAGCCTAATTGCATAAAAACCAAGACAAGGCAAAACGCCGTTGATTGAATCGAACGAGAGTGCAGGTTCGATTATTGATGTTGATAATAAATTTAGCTGACCTGAAAGTATCGACTGTATCGATTTTTGCAGCTGATCGTATTTTTATCTTCCGCAGGAACATTAATGAACGGCGAGAGCATTTATCGAGGAAAATTATTGCATAATCCACCGATTAATTATAATGTAGTCATGAATTCTGTTGAAACAATTTAACTATAGTTGCAACATTTATCAATTTGAGATAAGCGGGACGATTTTTTCATTATATTTTCATTATATAAACCAGGTTCAATTCTAATATATCTAGATCTAATATATCTATAGTCGATTGGTTTCTTAAATCAGTTGATAATTTCTGTCTATTTCAGTCTTATCGTAACAATCTGTTTATTATGTGTAATTGGCGAAAATCTGTATTGTATGCATACTGATTCTGTACAGGCGATTTCTTTCGAATATCTGTTAAACACAGAATAATCTGTACATGTGGCAATCCAGGTGACCAGTTTACAACTCTGCAAAATGGTTATCGTTTTTCTATGAACTTTTAGTCAATAGTGTTGTCTTATCCTAAGTACCTCACTGTATTTAATATCAATATTAAATATTTGAGAGAAAAACCCATTATAATAACCGTGTACACATCTATGTTTCCGTTACCCACAATGCATTGAAATCAACTTACAATGCTTTTTTTATGTTTCCATACAGTATTTACACTTTGGTAATGTGATAATCTGTTTCCGTTGCACAATTTCAGTATAAATCTGCTGCATTTTTTGTCGTTCCAGTGGCAAAGTGTTGCTTATGGAACAGTTTAAAGCAACATAATTTAGGTCACTGGTGGTTGCCGACACCACACTTCCATACTGGCAAAAATCGAGACCATATATTACTCTGCCATTGCGAGTCGAAATTACCTACTAGAGGTAGTTAAATTTTATTGAATTTTATCAATATCCGTACACTGCCGCACCGCTCCAGTCTGCGTTCCAGAAAGAATGCTCCACGTCCACGTCCAATAAGAAATCGGTCATCCTTAACAGCAGTTTGATATCCCCGAAAGGGGTTTTACCATTGAATCGATGGATTGATCGATCCAGTGCACAAGGTAACGACACTAAAGTTAATGATTGTAATTTTGTCGAAAGTTTTAAGCAGCAAATTCTGAATTAAATGGTTGAGTGCTTGATTTTTCTTACGTTTTCGGTCGATTTGTAGGTAAGTACGATGGAGATGCTCTTTTTGGTTTCATCGTCGTAAACGGTATTATTAAAACAAGGTTACTTAATTATGGTGGTTACAAGCACTTTAATAAGACATAAAAGAAAATATCGTAATGAATTCTACGGCAGACTTTGAACTACAGTGCTTCATACTGTTGACTCACCTAATTTTACATACCTATTTGATATTATTAACAAACACACCTAATCGAACACATAATACGAAAAGTTATTGGTGCATATTGATCATGCAATATAAATGAAGGACATGCGTTTTATTTTCTATCTGTTGATTTTCCGCTGTATCTTAAAAATTACTAAACAATTCATACGCTCAAATTTAAATTTTGGTAATTACGAAACAAAAGAATCAAAATTTCGTTACTTCATTCCGTTTTCGTAATTTGACCTTCTGCTTTATATTTGACCAATTGTTAACAACCAACCGTAATATACAGTAGAATTGCGGAGCTATTGCAACAAGATCTTAGTAACTCGAACATTGTCTCTCAGTCGAGATTCGAACGCATGGCGACTAGCTTTTTAGACCAACCTCGTACTTTGGGTCTTATGACTTTATGTAGTAAGTTAGATTACTTAGAGTCTAGAATCTCAAACATGAGTTTCCAGCTTTACCATTTATGCACTACAAAGTACATTTGGTATGTTTTCATAGCCTGAAATATGCATATATTATGCAATTTGAGTTTTTGCCCAACAGCATACAGACCCAATTAAGCGTGTAGGGCGCTATATCTCTGCATATTAGCGTTGGTAAGAGGAAATGCTTATCAACTTAGGGAATAGCTAATAGCTAAACGAGCTAATGTTTCATTATGCTTGATTTTTATTTCCAGGTAGAATAAATTTAAGTTGTAACATGGTTTTAGAACCACTATAAATCTCACATGTGCATAGTATTTTTCCATTACCATTGGATATATTAAATTTATAAAAAATATATTATATATCTTATTTTCGTAATTATTGGTTTTACAAGAAAATTTTCGAGTATCAAGGTCAGTCTCATATAACTGGCGCTTACATACTGAGTGTCGTTTCGTATAGCAATTTCGCATCGTTTTCTTTTGTGCCTCGCTCGTTGCATTTTTCCAGCAGCGTTTATTTCTAAAAGTGATTTTGAATTAGCTTGGGCTCACTTAACATTGACGTGTTTATAAACCGTGACTTATATTGAAGGGTTATAAACGAGGTATCTCGCGCATTGACATCGTGAAACAGG
Organism: Sabethes cyaneus; assembly: GCF_943734655.1. Taxonomy (NCBI): domain Eukaryota; kingdom Metazoa; phylum Arthropoda; class Insecta; order Diptera; family Culicidae; genus Sabethes; species Sabethes cyaneus. The sequence continues at coordinate 99,506,428 of NC_071354.1, read as the reverse complement.
ATAGCTAGGAACACAGCGCGCGTAATTTCCATTATATGATTATTGAATATCAAAAACTTGATAGCCTTTGAGCAGCTCCCCGATAGTGTTTAGGATTTTTAGTATATTTTATGATCGAAGGATGCCAAAAGGTATCTCGCGCAGCTATGGTTTTTTATGTAATTGCCAAAATAAACCCGTTTGTCTCAGGACGGCTTTCTAACTCGCTAACTCGCTAACTGCTCGCGCGCGATTTCGGCCAGGTCAAGTAGGTTGATAGCACATAACCTTTGGTGTTGGTAAACTTATTTCTCATAGCTTTTTTGTTATATCCATATTTCGGATTGCCTAAAATTGAAAAGCATAATGAAACCACTTTAAATACCAAAAATAAAATGAAAATAGAAAGTATCTTAAAGTTAATACATCATTATGATCCAATAAAACACCTTTATAACACAACAACGTCATAAAGAAGAGCATAATACAACTATGACCTATAAACCCAAAGACTATAAATAAGTGCAACGGCAGAAGTAATTAATCAAATCTTTAAACTACACAAAAACAATAACATCAATGAATGGGATGGTCCATCAGGGTACTTGTTTGAAGCAGTGTGCTTAGGGAGAGTGGTCAACTTCCTAAGGTTAACCTTGGCCCGGCTAACAACACATTGTGGATAATGAGCGGGCCCTTTTCCCCACCTATTGGGGTCATTCTGCATTGGGAGGAGATTACTTAACGATTGACTCATGTGATCTAGTTTCTGGAAGAAGATTCTTAAATACCCCTGGTACGTGCAAGTGATGTTGTTTGCCGACCGATTCCTTTTTGGCCCTTCATACAGGAGCTGGTAAACGTGACCAATCGTTATGTTTGTACAATTCCCCTTGTCAAAATAGGCCCATTGCTATGAACAGTTGTTCTGCTAAGATAGGTGGTAGTCCTCATACATACAACAGCATACAACAGACCCAATTGTTGTCCACCTGATAAACCTCTTTTGCCTAATATTGCACACGTTCAATCCAATTGTTGCACGGCAAAGAAAAAAAGAAATACCAGTACAGAAAATTGACTCTTTAAAAACAGATCTACCAATTAAAAGTACCATACCGTTACCATTTTGTCACGTATTTGATTTCAATCATCACCGAACAATCGTTTACTAGAACAGGTACAAATAATTGCATTGAATTAATATATGTATTAATGAATATTAATATAATTTTGTTTTCCGGTATCTTTCCTTTTTCAAATTTAAACACAGTACCTATACGTTTTTGGTTGGGATTTTGTTTTTTCAAAAGTAAAGTTTTTCGTTTTTTTTGCATTCCATCGCATACGAGAAACCTCAACTTTTAAGTTCTTTTAGCAACAACTTTCTCCTTTTCCTTTAATAGAGGCTGAAGCATTGTTTTGCATTATAATTTTCATTTCTCAAGAATTTCTCATAACAAACTTCCACACACATTGCTCCACTAATCGACTGTGGATTACAGATACGAAAATTATTTCCTATTCACTAAAGTTGTTACACGCCGGTAATATCATTAGGCTTTTGCGGAATTAGTCTCTAGAGAAATCGATAATTATTGGTATAATTTTAATCAGACATCCAAATAGTGGTAATTTCAATAAGAGTTGAATCAAGTAAGAATGGTTAAGTAGGGCCTAGCTTAGCGGCATTTGCGGATGGTGTGCAAGAAATGAACAAAATCCTAATTTTTTCCAATTATTAACCACTATGCATTAGAGCACAAAACTATTAACATATAGTTATTTAGGATTACCTACGAATGGCCGAAACACAAAGGGCCGTAATTACAACTGGCATAATATATCTAATAGCCGAATCACGAATGGCCGAATCACAAAAGACCGAACGTCATATTCGGCTGAAAATATTCACGGCCTTCAACCTGCAAAAACGTGGGGTACATGCTGTCCTTACTCGCTGTCGCTCGTTCGGAATTATCTAAGAGATAATCCTTACTAGTCAGTAGACCTAGGAAAATGCATGCACTTACATAGAAGAGGTTTCAGCAGGGGGGCTGCTAGTACCCACCCCGCAGTTGCCGGCGCTTCCGACGGCGGGTCACCGGCGCACACTCGCGGCCTGCGGCCGTCTCTCCCTGAATCATCTAGGAAACATTTGCTACTAACACGGTAAATAGGTCTCGCATTATAATGAACGAATTTCATTTGCGCTTAGGGGAACAAAGTACTATCAATCATCTATACTCTAAAGTAAATAGTTGTGTTGCTTATTTTGTTTCTTGTTTGATTAAAGTTATTTGTTAACTACTTGCCAATTCATGTTTTGCCTTTCTACTATATAAATATATAGTATAAAGGTATAGAAATCACTTGGAAAACCGGAAATGGGAAGAAGGTCCTGCGGGCCGAATGTTATATACCATTCGACTCAGTTTCGAAAACTGAGCATTTTCTGTGTGTGTGTATGTATGTGTGTGTGTGTGTGTGTGTGTGTGTGTATGTAACGCTTTTCAATCTCACTCACTTTTCTCGGAGATGGCTGGACCGATTTTAATGTTCTTAGTGTCAAATGAAAGGTCTAGGTGTCCCATTGGTCGCTATTGAATTTCATACTGATCGGACTTTTAGTTCAAAAGTTATGTATAAAAATACGAAAAATATGGGACTTCATTATCTCATAGAACCCTTTACCGATTTGAACAAAATTGATTGCATATGAAAGAGGAGCCTTACAAACCCTTAACTTCCAAATTTCATGATGATTGGACTTGTAGTTTGAAAGTTACATAAAGAAATGTGAAAAAATAGTATTTAAAACATATTTTTGTAACATTTAAGAATTAATTCAATGAAAAACATCACACATTTTATTATTATTTGAAAATTACTGCTGAGATCTATCAAACGAAACCGAGTTATTTGAAATCGGACGGTTCATTCAAAAGTTATTCAAACTTTAACATTTAAGCCCCGTATATTAAACCGTTAAAACGTGTGAAATCAAAACGTATCAATCAAATGTTGCTTGTATTCAATGTGTGCGATGTATGTATGTATGTATGTATGTATGTATGTATGTATGTATGTATGTATGTATGTATGTATGTATGTATGTATGTATGTATGTATGTATGTATGTATGTATGTATGTGTATGTGATGACAATTTGCAATGAAATTCAAGAAAAGTGAGAAACATGTCAATAGTCAGCAGTGTTTGAAGCCTTAGTGGAATACGAACTCTGAAATAAAAGAAAAGAAAAAAACTTTTACCGACTAAATTCCACTATTTAATATTTATTCGCGACAGATACGTATACGCTTTGAAATAAGACACTGATGAAGCCTGCACGTCGTAGGTGAACTACGTATCTGTTGCAAGTAAATATTAAATAGTGGGATTCAATCGAAAAGTTTTATCTTTTCTTTGATTTCAGAATTTAATAGTCATTTTCTTCACTTGCTGTTGCTCACAATTGTACAAGAAAAGCAAAAAGCGGAGGGAGAAAAGCAGTTAATTTAAGTATATAAGTATAGTGGTGTATAGGATCAAAATACTAGTGAGTTGATTTTTCCAAATAAATTTATACAAATTTCAAACAAATTTTGCGCATCAATATATGCTCTTTTCAATCCATAGATACTAGAGCTTAGAAATGTTATATGAAAAATAGGAAGTAAACGTTGCACGGTAGTAACTTTGTAAGATTTGTTTTCGTTAGTGACATTTTAAAGGACAGATGTCTTATGTCATGTATCATGTTTTAATAAATAAATCAAAAATGACAAGCACTGGAAATCATATCGATCATATTTCTCATTATCAAGCATGTTTATGGCGCAGTTTTTGCACTATTTTTCGACCTCATCTTGTTTTCCTAATCCTCTAACATTGTAAAAACGATGCGATCAAGCTAATGACTATCTTTTCATGAAAGTACATTCAAAAGAAGGTCAAGTTTTGATTTTCATGCAAAAATAATTATCTGAAGGAGCGCCAGCTAAGAAAAAGTTCAATTTCTCTTTTTCATATCTAATGCTCTATTCAGTTATTTTTTCTAATTCAGATATATTGCAAAATTGAAGCCAAGCAAACTAATAGTAAAATTTTGAGATTAATCATTTTGTTGTAGGTATCCTTTTTCTTCAAAAGCGAAGTATAATAATAATTTTTCTGAACTCTTGTTTTTCAAAGATGCTAACTTTTGAACGCATGATATTAATATCAAAATATCAAAAAAAAAATCTACCCTATGGGCTAAAACCACTCAAAAAAAAATATCAAAAAATCTGCTATGAAAACATTGTCAGTTCAAAACAAGTTTCGTATGTGGCTCTGAAACCCGAAAGTTAAGGCCGACCGATTATAAAACTAAATAAGGTGTTCATCAAATAACATAAATGACGCTTACAAATATTTACGCACCCAAGGAAAGAAAATATAATTATTCTTCGCAATACGTTGTGAATTTTACTGGCAAATAAGGATTTTGAGGAATACGGAACGGATATTTAAAAATATAGTCAAGTTAATTATAGATGTTCCTGAGAAATTAAATAATTATTATTGTGGCAGTAGAAAGGCTAGGTCACGCCGCTAGGTGGATTAATTCGGGTTTTTTATTGAATAGTTATTTGGGCATTCCGAAAAAATTCGGCCTTTCGTGATTCGGCCATTCGTGATTCGGCTATTCGTGATTCGGCCTTCTGTGACTGCTGTTAAAATTCGGTCATTTGGATTTCGGTCATTCGTGATTCGGCCGTTTGTGTTTCGGCAATTCGGTACCAGCCCGTTATTTAATTAATCAAACCTTATGAATGCGGCTATTTCGAAAGGCAAAGTAAGTAATATGGGGAAAATTTGCTTTTTGTTGAGATCTAAAAGCTTAAATTGGATGAGTGATTTCTTAATCCAAACTGTAAGTTTTCGATGTATTTTGGCTCAACTAAGAGATGAATTTTATGACGTAATTTTTCTATTCCTAATATTCATTTGCTAACAATCATGTTTAACCATGTCTGTAAGTAATGACATATATTTGTGTTTTGATTGTTTGGAGTGCCGCTGCCGCGATAATATAGATATTCTCAGATATTATTCAAAAACCGAAAAATGGGCAACAATTGGGTGGTGGGCAACAATTGGTAAACTACCCTAGTACCACAGCAACACAACCGACGAACTTGAAGTAGGTAAAGTGACTTTATACAAAAAATGTTCGTGCTGTTGCTGTCGTACAACAACAGATAAACAGTCAGTCCACAATCATGGATCTCACACTCTTGTGGGTCATTTAAACTCTATCTGCTGATTAGCGGGTTATACAATGTACCAAATATAACCATACGGGCTAAAATAAGTCCATTGCGTTACAACCGCATTGCTCTGAGCTTTTTCTAGAAAGTTTTGATATTTTTACTATAGAATTTCTGAAGAGCTTCGGTGCGCCTCGCATTATTTTTTGTTGCGTGTTATTCGGAGTATTGATTGTATTCTTTACCTATAAAAATGTATTTCTGTCTGTTTGTCAGTATGTTCCTTGTAGAATTGAAAACTACTAAACCGATCGGCGTGAAAATTTGCATGTAGGGGTTTTTGGGGCCGGGGAAGGTTCTTATGATAGTTAAAGACATACAAATGAAACACAAATTTCTGCATAACTAGGGAACTAATCTAGCAATTGGAACCAAATTTGGCATGTGGGTGTTTTTGGAGGCAAGAATTTTGAATTGAGACCCCTCCCCCCTTTAGGAAGGGAATTATGACCCCCCTCCCCTTTAAGAGGGTGGCTTCCATACAAATAAAATACAAATTTTCTCTTATCTCAAGAACTAATCAAGCAAATGGAACCAATTTGGCAATGGGCGGTTTTAGGAGGCAAGAGTTTTTTTTGATGAATTAGGACCCTTCCCCCTTTCAAGAGGAGGGGCTCCCATATAAATGAAATACAAATTTCCTCATAACTCGAGAATTAATCAAGCAAATGGAACCAAATTTGGTATATGGGGGATTTGGGAGTCTTGAATTTATGCTATGATGGTTAGAGACCTCTCACCCCTGTGGTAGGGGGATAAGGACACTCATACAAATAAAACAGAAATTTTTACGTAACTCAAAAACTAATCGAACTCGAGAAATTCGCGACTCTTCTGTAAAATGTTTGTTAATAACACGGCCACAAAAACTATCTAGAGTAATACTAGATCATTCAACCGTTCTGCCGTCGGAAGCTGGGGTAGGGACCATCCCAGGTAACCAATAAGCATTAACATAAGCAGCAAACCAGCATATCTGGCATTTTACACTACACGTTGTTATATATTAGCTTTTTGACTGCATAAGTGTTGTAAATTGGCATGCAAAATTCTATTCAAATTCTTTGTGTCGGTAATTAGCTGTAAATTAGCATTGTCAGCACTATAAAAAGATTAGCAGTAAAGTAGCTGGCTGGCAAAGGGTGAACATGTGCATTCCATAACCTCTGTTCATTAACTCCTATTCCTACCTCCACGAGGTGCCGGCTGGGGTACGCAACTTCGGTTGTCGTATGCTAACAGGAAAGGGGGCACAGTGGCTCCCGCCCACATTAAGATGGCAGCCCCATCAGCGGGATAAGGACCTTAGGTTAACAGCCTACTGTACCAGAACACACAAAAAGTTAATGAAAATGAAAGAAGAAATCTCTCCGGATTATTGGCAACGACCTTTAGCATGAAAACACGGACACGAATCGGAACATGGAATATACTGACCCTTGCCCAGCAGGGCAAGCTGGCTCAACTTGCAAGGGAAGCTAGCCGCCTGAAGCTTGAAATCCTGGGGCTGAGCGAGGTCCGCTGGCCGGGTACTGGCGAACACAGGACATCATCCGGGCAAGTCTTGCTCTACTCTGGCATACGAGGTGAAAATGCTACTCGAGAAAGAGGAGTTGGATTCCTACTGAGCCCAGGGGCACATGCGGCCCTGATGAAGTGGGAACCAATAAATGAGCGAATAATCGTTGCCAGATTTAGAACACGGGTTAGGAACCTTACGGCAATCCAGTGCTATGCGCCAACAGATGCTGCCGACCTGCAGGAGAAAGAGAGCTTTTACAGCCAGCTGAACAGCGTGGTTGAGAAAATCCCGAAGGGGGACATCCAAATTCACATGGGCGACTTCAACGCGAAGATTGGCTCAAACAACGTGGACCTTGAACGCGTCATGGGACGCCATGGCCTAGGAGAGATGAGCGAAAACGGGGAGCTGTTTACAGAATTCTGTGGTAATAACGACATGGTCATTGGTGGATCGCTCTTCCCCCATAGACCAGTACATAAAGTCACGTGGGTTTCCCGCGACGGCCGAACAGAAAACCAAATCGACCACATCTGCATCAGCCGGAAATGGAGAAGGAGCCTTCTTGATGTACGCAACAAACGCAGCGCTGACATTGCATCCGACCATCATCTTGTTATCGCTGAGATACGTCTGCGCGTCGCACGTGTCCAACGACGGGAGGAGAAAGTTGGGTGCCGCTACGACGTCCGCCGATTGGAGAATCCTGAGGTGAAAAGGGCCTTTGTTGAACAACTGGAATCTCGAGCCTCGGAGTTGCCATCTGGTGGTACCGTCGAAGAGCAATGGACCGGCATCAAGAACGCCTTCATCACGACCAGTGATGAAACTCTCGGCAAAGCGCGCAGTGGGCGGAGGGAGTGGATTTCGGATGAAACTTGGAGGAAGATCGACGAGCGGAGAGAGGCGAAAGCCGGCATTGAGCGAGCGCGGACCAGATCGGCTAAGACAGCTGCCCGTCAACGATACGCCGAACTGGAGAGGGCTGTTAAACGTGCTTGTAGGCGGGACAAGAGAGCCTGGACTAACTCCCTAGCCGAACAAGGAGAAACCGCCGCCGCCAATGGTGATATCCGTTTGTTGTACGATATTTCTCGCCGCCTTAGTGGTGCTAGGATGAATACAAAGATGCCGCTAAAGGACAGAGCTGGTCAGTTATTGACTGACCATACAGAACAGCTTAAGCGATGGACTGAACATTTTGAACAACTCTTCCGAGTTTCAAATGTCAGAGACCAACAAAACCAGCAGCGTACGACGCCTACAGTTCGTCGAATAAATCGCGTGAACTCGGAGGCGCCATCGCTGGATGAAATTGTAGCAGCCATCAAGAGTATGAAATCCAATAGAGCGCCAGGGATAGATCGTATTTCAGCCGAAATGCTCAAAGCTGACCCATCTTTGTCAGCCCAGATGATGCATCAGCTTTTCAGCAATATTTGGGAAACCGCAACTTTTCCGGTGGACTGGATGCAGGGCATATTGGTCAAAGTCCCTAAGAAAGGAGACCTAACGGAATGCGGTAACTGGCGTGGCATCACGTTGCTCTGTATTACTCTCAAAGTACTCTGTAAGGTAATCCTCAACCGGATTCAGGAGAAGATCGACGCTACTCTCCGGCGGCAGCAAGCTGGATTCCGTGCTGGCCGATCATGTGTAGACCATATCACAACGCTCCGCATTATATTGGAGCAGATCAACGAATTCCAGGACTCTCTTCTGCTGGTGTTCGTTGACTTCGAAAAGGCGTTCGACCGACTCAATCACGAAAACATCTGGGGCGCACTTAGGCGTAGAGGAGTTCCAGATAAGCTAGTCCATCTCATCGAGGCTCAGTACGAGGCGTTCTCGTGCAAGGTTTTGCACGACGGCGTCTTGTCCGACCCCATAAGGGTTACTGCTGGCGTGAGACAGGGCTGCATTTTATCACCGCTTCTGTTTCTCATCGTTATGGATGAGATATTAGTTGGAGCAATTGACAGTAGACCAAATCGAGGATTGCCTTGGAATCCTCTAACGATGGAGCAGCTAAATGACCTCGACCTAGCCGACGACATTGTCTTGCTCGCACAACGCCGAAACGATATGCAGAGCAAGTTAGACGACCTCTCCGAGAGCTCCCAGGCAGCAGGTCTCATAGTCAATGTAGCGAAAACTAAGTCTATGGTAGTGAACACTGACAATTCCACCAACTTTACAGTAGCGGGACAACAAGTTGAGCAGGTAGCCGTCTTTCAATATCTTGGTAGCCAAACAACGCCCGATGGTGGTACCAAGACTGATATAGCCACACGGATCAGGAAGGCCAGGGGTGCCTTTGCAGGTCTGCGAAACATTTGGCGCTCAAACCAGATCACTCTACGTACGAAAACCCGAATCTTTAATTCAAACGTTAAATCCGTACTGCTGTATGCCTGCGAAACGTGGTGCGTCTCAGCGGAGACAACGCAAAAACTGCAGGTATTCATTAACCGGTGCCTGCGATATATTATTCGTGCCTGGTGGCCTGATAATTGGATATCCAATGAGGAACTCCATCGTCGGTGTCATCAACGGCCGATAGCCACAGAAATTCGTGAGCGTAGGTGGAAGTGGATCGGACACACCTTGAGGAAAGGAGCGAACGAGGTTTGCAGAGCAGCACTCGACTGGAATCCACAAGGACAGCGTAGAAGAGGCAGACCCAGAGGCTCATGGAGACGGAGCTTAGCCAACGACATCCGGGCTGTAGACGAGAACCTGTCCTGGCGACAGGTAAAAGCCATGGCGGGTAACCGTCAGCAGTGGAGATCTCTGATTTCATCCCTTTGTTCTGCCGGACCGGCGGACATGGACACATAAGTAAGTAAGTAAGTAAAGTAGCTGTATATTTTGCCAAAATGGAATGGAATGACTCAGTCCGTTTGCCTCCCTACGAGCACCGTTGCGCTCTAATACGTCTGCCCACTTTGGCAAACAGGAGGAGTATGTTGCAACGACTATTTATCTTCGACCTCCTGCAAAACAACGTCGATAGCCCGGAGATGTTAGGACAGCTTCGACTCAACGTCCTGCCAAGGCGTACCCGACGAGCGGACTTCTTTAGATTTTCAATGCACCGTACTTTGTTTGCCGGGAATAATCCTATTGATGTGTGTTGTCGTGAGTTTAATATTGTATCTGATTGTTTTGACTATAATGTGACAAGAACTGCTTTTAAACTTAGAATTAGTATATATTAGAACTGTCTGTACGATACCTTCGAAGACCAGTATTAATAAATTAAATTAAAATTAAATTAAAAATAGCATTTAGGTAGCATTCATGGCGACTCAAATGCTTATTGGCTTTCATTTGAATAGCAATGGTGATGCTTATTGGTTACCTGGGATGCTTTCGTAGTTACGTAACTGCCAAAATGAATCATCTAAGGTTTAACTCCTCAGAAACTTGCAAAACTCGAGATTGTGACAAAGATCATCCGAGATTCATGATTTATGTACAACACAGTTTTATTTGTGGCGATACGAAGTTTGTCAGGTCAGCTAGTCTTATATATTAAAATGGATTTCTGTCTATCTGTCGGTATGTTCCTTATAGAATCGAAAACTAACACATTCGGTACAGCTATCTAGTTTACTTTGTTTGCCGCAGAACGTCAGTTTGCTTTTAACTGTTTATCGTTTTTAACAGTTTTCTTCCGGTTCCGCTCGGGGATGGTCCAATATTCCTTGAAGTTGAGGTTCCGCTTGAATGGCATCTGTTTTCCTGAAAGGTCAAACTTCCGCTACTATTCACTTAAGTGGGGGTAAAAATCAATACCAAGGTATCAGGTATTAGCATCTTTGGCTCGAGCAGCACGTTCCTCACCATCGTGCAGAAGATTTGTGTCTTGTCCCTTTTGCCCACAGAGGCGCTGGTCTTAGGTACACGGGTACCAGCGAGCCACATACCCTGGCGGGTGTTGGGGGTTCAAATTCGGTTGTAATCTTAGATTATAGCTCGGTTCAACCCATGCACCTTCCAGCATTGGACAAAAGGTAGGAGTCACAACGACAACTTGTTAAGCGAAACTACCAATTACCTCACCCCCCCATTCCCTTCCTTTCCACTCTTTCCCCTCCATTCCCAAAAAATCCTTCTTCATTACTTTCCCTTACCATCCCTTCATCAATTGTAGAACCATCGTTTAAAAAAAATAAATGCTTAGTAACCGATTGCTTTTTTCGCCGTTACGGCAAGCAAGAATTTGGATGCAAAGTGTTTGTGGATGTCCACAAGGTGGCGTTCTCTCGCCTCTTTTATGGAACCTTGTGGCGGATGGCCACAACCTTGTTTGCGGATGACTATCTCATCCTAGTAGTTGGAACGTGCATAAGCATATGATTTGACTTGATGCAGCAGGCACTACGCGACGCGGAAACGTGTTGCCGAGAAACTGCACTTTCGGTAAATCCGAGCAAAACATCTATCGTCTTATTTTGAAGACGTAGAAATACCAATGGAGCTCTCGCACTGCGCTTTTACGATTCGGATGTTAATATTGTGAACGACGTGAAGTACGTGGGGTTGATTCTCAACTCCAAGCTTGACTGGTCTACAAATATTGATTTCCGAATTAAAACAGCGTGCATGGCCTTTGGGCAATGTAGACGAGCAATTGGCAACTCTTGGGGGCTTAAACCCAAAAACACTGGTTGTACACGGTCGTAGTCAGACCAATACTGGCGTATGGTTGTTTTGTATTGTGACAGAGAGGAGAAGTTGCGACTGTCCACACATAGCTAAACCATATTCAAAGGATGTGTTTAATGGCAATGTCTGGTGCATATATTACAACTCCTACTGCCGCCCTAGAACCAATTTTCAATATTAAACCTCTACACTACCACCTGAAACAAGAGGCACTAATATGTGCTTATCGACTACACGCGATTGGCCTTTGGCAGTTTGTGGACGGTTCCACTGGTCATACTCGATTGTGGTCGCAAATTGTTGCTGAGGACAAGTTTGCCCTTGCTCCTAGCGATGTAACGCTCATGCGTACTTTTCCGTATAGGACTTTCTCAAGTGACTTTCCTCTTAGAGAGGAGTGGATGTCAGCCAACATGTAAAGGAAAATTTCCGACTATGTGGTTTGTTATACCGATAGTTCCTTGTACGGAGGTCGCGCGGGTCCAGTTTACTACCATGTAATTGGAGGAATCCTATTTGTTGGGTAGTTGCTGCACCGTTTTTCAAGCTGAAGTCTTTGCAATTATGTGCGGATCTCAGTTTCCACTTCAGAAAGAACTGATAGGCAAGATTATCTACTTCTGTTCTGATAGTCAAGCCGCTATAAGAGCACTTTGTGCAGCTATTTCCAAATCTAAAACAGTCATCGTCTGCCACACTCAATTAGAAGAACTAAGCATTCTGAATGTCGTTCATCTGGTTTGGTTTCCTGGCCATTCTAGTATAACCGGAAATGAATGGGCTGATGAACTAGCAAGATCTGGAGCAGAAAAATCGGTTTTTGTGGGTTCGAATCCGGTTATAATCGCTGATTATAGCTTGGTTCGACCCATGTACCTCCCAGCATTGGACAAAAGGTAGGAGTCACAACAACCCCCCGCCCCCCTTCGTTTCCACTCTTTCCCCTCTCCATTTCCAAAAAATCCTTCTTCATTACTTTCACTTACCGTTCCTTCATCAATTGTAGAACCATCGTTTTAAAAAAAATTAATATATGCCTGACCGCATTTCAAGGTCATGATTAAAATCACGAGGTTTGGTCTAATAAGTATTTGTTCTCTCCACTTTATGATTATTGAAGGCACATTATGATAACGAGCATCCTCCAAAATGGAAGCGAAAGACAGGTTATCAAACGCGCCTTCAATTTCCAAAAAAATTCTTAAGCAAGATTCCTTTCATGAAAAAGCAACCTCAATTTTATTCACCACAACATGTAATCAGGTGGTTGTAGACTTGCCACTTTGATAGGCATGTTGTGCTGAATGAAGAGGAACTTCTTGTTTCGCGGATGTTGTGAACAACAATCCATCCTCAACGTCACTTGTTTTATATTCAATCCTAAAACTTTGGTCAAAATTTCAGCCAAATCGGTCAACATTTGCAAATTTGAGACCATTTTTAAGAGTTGTAGAATTTGTTGCTTCTCATACATCACCCGCCTAATCTTACATCGTGTACAAGAAGCTCAATTGTAAGATTAGGCGGGTGATGTATGAGAAGCAACAAATTCTACAACTCTTAAAAATGGTCTCAAATTTGCAAATGTTGACCGATTTGGCTGAAATTTTGACCAAAGTTTTAGGATTGAATGTGAAACAAGTAATGTAGAGCTCAGGAATGTGGGTAATTATTAAAGTCACTTTAAGGAGCCCTAAAGTGAGAAAAATTTCATTTTTTTAGTTAAATTTCATATTTAATTGAAAAAATTTCGTCTAACTTTTGTAGCACCATAGTGAATATATATACTCCTGAAAGCTTGTCCTCTAAGCTTTCCAAAAATATATAAAGCACTTAAAATTGCTTGGAAAATTATTGAGTTATTCATGATAGTATGTGTACACCTAGCCAAAAAACGTTTTTTTGCAATAACTAGAAATTTTAGGGGTGTTAGGATGATGTCATATGTGTTTTAATGATGTACTAGGTATAACTAGCAACGTACACTAGGTCACTTGCAAAATATATTAAAAAAAATTTTTTTGTCGCTCCGGGTTATTAAGTCGACTTTCCTCACCGGAACTGGAAACGTTGCTGCAGAACCTGTGCCAGCTCGTGCGTGCTTTGAATAGGCTTTCCGGGCCTGCTTATGCTTGAAAGGTTCCACGCCATCCCTCCGACGTCTATTCCAAGCTCTCCTGCATCGTTTTTTAGTTCCGCGAGATGAGAGTTCCAACATGGTGTTCCTCTGGTCGTTTTAATAGTTTGTAGCTACTTCAAAAGCTTCCGTAATTAAAGATGTTGTGACATCTACAGCCACATCCAAGTCGATCGATGACTCAATCGTCATTTCGAATCCTTGAAATTTCGTCGCCAGTTCCTCCTCAAAAAGTTTCCAGTCGGAAAATCTTGGACTGCGAAATGTTGCAGCGTTCACGAAGACACCCAAATGATCAGAATATATAAAGTAATGATCTCATATTGGTGATATTGGTGTCTCATTTGAAACATGCCATTGTGCCTACTCATGACTGATCTTGTTAGAGCAGAGTGTTATATCTGACACTTCCTGTCTACCAGCTCGTATGACAGTTGGACAATTGCCAATGTTGAGTATTACAAGGTTGGTACTACTCAAATATTCCATCAAATTAAAACCTCTCAGATAGATATCCGAGCTGCCCCAAATGATGTGATGTACATTGGCATCACTGCCTGCAATTAGCGGAAGCCCATTAGATTGTCAGTATCTCACCACATTTCTGAAATTGTCGCTGGGAGAAGGTTCGTTATGTGGTAAGTATGCAGAATAGTAGACATAGCGTCTATGGACTTGATCCACGACTAGCTCTACTGCGGCTGCACAAATCAGAGTCAGGTTCCGTGGTTCAATTTTTGCCTAAATGTACAATTCGGCACCAACCAAAGAGCACAACTGCAGAATGTGTAAACAGCCCTCCGAAAAACCGGCGCCGAACTGCATGATTAGGTCCCCGGAAACCACACGGCGAGAGTGTTTCACTTTCACTGTCCGCGTACGACAACCGTACCCCCAGCCGGCACCACATGGAGGTAGGGATAAGGGTTAGTAAACAGAGGTGATGTATTTGTACTTGTTTACTCATTTGCCAGTTTAGTCGACAGTTTTTTAAGTCGATGTACTTCCAGCTTATTTGTTGGATGGAGAGGTTGGGATTCCGCTTGAAGGGCATCTGTTGGCTGTCCAGCGGTTTCAAAATGCGCGGTGACTGATGGTTTGGTGTGCATTTTCCCAAAAGGTCAAACTTCCGCTACTATTCCCTTAAGTGGGGGTAAAATCAATACCAAACTAATATGGTGTTATGAATCGTTTGATAATTTGTGCCACGAAATTAATCCCGAATGAAAATTACTGCAAAACTAAAGTGGTGTGGTCAGAATTTACCCCTATTTCATATAATTACAAGATCTCATCTACTCATCCTTTGTGTTGCTCAGTAGTATTGGGAACAAGAAACTCTAACTTCAAGCCGTCTTTGGTTACTAAATATTTTGGACGACATGCCTCAGTTAATCGTACGTTCAGCTGCAACGCATTTCATTAACGCCTTAAAATGGTGATTAAAGAAAAAGAAAAAAGATTCAAACTAAAATTGTAATTTTAAAAATAAAAATAAAAATATAAAATTTGCGCAAAATAAAAGACAAATTATATGATTGAGTAGCTGCAATCCTTGTATTCAGTATAAATACGAAAGAAAATGTTCATGTTGCACTCGCGAAGGTTTGAATCATCAAACCTAGTTCACTCTAAATTCGCTGACTTATTCAAACTACGATTTACAAAGCTGTCAGGATACTGGCGAATAATATAATATAGGAAAAATGAAAATAAATGTTTTTTATCATTTACTTTTTCCGGAGAAAATGTACAACCAGCAGTAGCGTAGTCCTTTAATTGACCCCCAGGCTGCAACAGCAATTGCCAGGTATGGCCAATAAAATCTTTGGGTCAAATCCGGCAATCTGCGTGCTTCATCGCTGCAGCTCAAGGATCGCTGTCTTCTGATCGGTAGTAATAGTGTGACCACATGACCAATCCAAGACCATGTCAAAAGGAGGTCATAAGTGAAAGGAAGGTCTTTATGAATTTTCTGTTGTTTTCGCTGCGTGTGAATAAGTTTCTGTACAGGTACTTCGACCTGCATAAAAGAAAAAAGTCCAAGAAATAAAACAGATTAACAGCAACACGCCCTGGTCAGTTGAGAACCAGTGCAGAGCATGGAAAATTTGTGAGGTCGGATCCAGGAAGGGATTTCAGTTTGTTCATATGGCCAGAAAGATGCAGAAAACTCGAGCAGAATTAATTTTTTCTCTTGTGTCTCCGTTCCGAAAAAAAACGCTGTAGAGCCAAGACAGGCTTATCAAACAAATCGCTTAATTGATTGATACTCGATTGACCTTTTACCAGGCAAGTTGTTAACTTAATTTACAGCGTGCTTGACATGAAAGGTGCGACAACCGCGAAACGTTGATTGTATACAGATCGTGGAAAAGCAACGAGCGGGTCATCAGGTCTTTTCACCGCGTGTATCTTTTTGAGCTTTTGGATCAGTTGATTGTGAATGGTATAAAATGCGCCTTTTCGGATAGCATTGCGCTTGCTATTCTATAGCTATTATGTAACGTTACTAAATAGTAATTAGATTCATTTTGAATTGTCAAATTTGAAAAGCCGTTTTATCTGTAATATCACAGAGCTATTGAAAATCTGCGCTTTGGCCAAAATTTTTATTACAACAATTTTATTGAAATATTGTTAATACATGGATCTCGCGTAAATGTAAAATAAAATAATTTTTGACTAGCTATTGAAATACTACTTTAAGCAACTAAGGCTTTAAAATGCTACAATTAACCAACTCCCAGAAGGCATATTTCATGCCGTGTTGCTTTGCGTCAGATAAATGCCTGCTGTTTCATTTATTAGAGTGACTCAATTTTTGATTTATTAAAGACACACTAATTAGCAATTTAGCCAAAAATCTCGATTATTTTCCGTGGCAAAATGCAGACTCGTATGGAAAATGTCTTGATGGATTACAATTTTGTTTTTGACATAATTGTTTGGAATACAGTATATTAAATTTTTTTTCTTTGCTTTGCCAAATTGCAAATTTTTGTAAAATTTTTACCGCAAATACAATTTTCATGCCGATCGTAATTTACAAAAATTTCTTTGAAAATGGTTAATTCTTTCTTGCAACTTTTTTCATATTTATTATGCTGTTTGTATCATAAAGCTGATTTAAAGCATGGAAAAGTCATAACAACACCTTGTGATTTAAAATAAGACCATTGCAAATTATTTTTAAAGTTTTTGTCACCCCACCTCCCCCCCCCCCCTTGGAAATTGGCTTTAATTTGAAGGATACGAGTTAATTTTTTTTATAAAATCAATTGACTCGAAAAATGAGTGTACGAGTTAAGTTAACGCTTCTAGCACGAAACAAAAATGGAAATTCAAACAATGAAATTTCCTAAAATCGTCCAAAAAATTTTCTTTCGTTTTTGTCATTTTTCGTAGATTTTTGCATGGAAAATAATAACGTATATATTAAAAGTAAGAATAGATTTGGTTTTCACGTTTAAACTTTAAATAAAAATGCTTAAAATCCGTTTTTTTTGTTCAATTAAAACATTCACTTTGTTTTTTTCAACCCCCCCGTTCAGTGGCCCAGCATTTACTTATTACTTATTCAGCCGAGAGCCGGGGTGGCTCTTGCCGTATCAAGAATTCCTCTCCATTGTACTCGGTCCTCGTCGCTCGGGCTACTCGTCGCCAATTCGTTGCGCGTCTCGATACACACAAGTCGGCTTCAACCTGGTCGAGCCATCGTGCACGTTGAGCCCCTCTATTCCTGGTGCCGGTGGGGTTCTTGAAGAGAACGGATTTCACTACACAGTCGTCCGGCATCCTTGCGACATGGCCGGCCCATCGTAGTCTCTCAACTTTCGCCAGGTGTACGATGGGAATCTCTCCAAGAAGTGCCTGTAGCTCGTGATTCATACGTCTCCGCCAATCTCCGCTTTCCGTTTGCACTCCGCCAAAAGTAGTCCGCCACACCTTTCGTTCAAAAACGGCAAGTGCACGTATGTCTTCCGTAAGCAAAGTTACTGTTTCAAGTCCGTAGAGGACTACCGGTCTTATTAGCGTTTTGTACATCGTCAGCTGTGTGCGACGGCGTATGCTCCTAGATCGAAACGTCTTGCGGAGGAATAAGTAAGCTCGATTTCCAGCTTGAATGCGTCGTTGGATTTCCTTACTCGTATATTGTCGGCGGTGACCAGAGATCCCAAATATACGAACTCATCAACCACTTCCAGTTCATCGCCGTCAATAGTCACTGTCCGTGGGAGGCAAACGTTACTTTTTGGCTACTCTTGATGAAGATTGTTCCTCTCGTTTCGATGCCTGCTCGCCGGATCACACCTTCAATAGCGTTATTGAATAACATACAGGACAGTCCATCCCCTTGCCGTAACCCTCTGCGCGATTCGAAAGTACTTGAGAGTGTCCCCGAAACGCGCACGTAACACATCACTCGTTCTAGAGTAGCTTTGATCAGTCGCGTCAGTTTGTCCGGAAAACCGTACTCGTGCATTATCTGCCATAGCTGTTCCCCAGATAACACAAAATCGTAATAGAAAGTTCACATTAAATCGTTTTCATGTCAATTTCACATTGGAATTGTATAATGATTAGAGTATGTCAAATCGAAGTGAACAATAAGTTGTTTTGCAGTCGTGCGTATCTTCATAAACAATTCATGACTGTGAATTATAAAGCAGGATAGACAATTGCAATATTTGATTAAATCTTAATCATATATTCAGGAGTATTTAGTTGTGTGTTATAAAAACTGCGCAAAATAGAATTACAAATAGTTGTCAAAATTTTCGCACGTATATCGCCTCCACTTTGGTACATATATGTTCTTATATGGCGTGAAATATAACTTTTTCGTTCAGATATGATTTCGTATACCTCAGTTGCAATCGAGTTATACAAACCAAATGGTTTACTGGGTCGCGTTCAACAGTATCGTATGCTCCTCTGAAATCCACGAAAATATGATGCGTGGGCACGTTGTACTCTCGACATTTCTGAAGGATTTGTCGGAGAGTAAAAATTTGATCCGTAGTAGCACGGACCCCCATAAAGCCCGCCTGATACTGCCGTACGAAATCTCTTGCTATTGGGGATAGACGACGCAACAATATCTGGGAGAGCACCTTGTAGGCGGCGTTGACCAGCGTAATGCCGCGGTAGTTACAGCAGTCCAGCCGGTCGCCCTTTTTGTAGATGGGACTACGCCTTCCATCCACTCCTCCGGTAGCTTCTCTACTTCCCAAATCCTTGAAATCAGCCAGTGAAGTGCCGTTGCTAGCGGTTCTTGGCCATTTTTGTAGAGTTCAGCCGGTAGCCGGTCCTTTCCGGCGGCTCTTTTATTCTTTAGCAGACCGATTTCTCGCCGGATCTCTTCGAGATCGGGAGCCGGTACGCTGTTGTCGTTTGTAGATACTCCAAGGTTAACTTCCATTGCGTCTCCTGCTGCTATATCGCCGTTGAGGTGCTCATCGAAGAACTGCTTCCACCTGTCGACCACCTCGCGCTTGTTTGTAATTAGATCCCCTCCTTCGTCCCTACACATGTCAGGTTCTGGTGTGCGGGCCTTGCGAGTTTGGTTCACCTTCTCATAAAACTTGCGGGATCTCTGTGCTCCTTCTGGCGCTTTTTCCTCCTCATCGTGATCGTGGTCAACTCATTCCTCGCTCGTCGATACTTGGCCAAATTCTCTCTCGTGGATATGCTCAGATAGTTTTCCCAAGCTCTTTTTTTCCTCTCTGGCCCAACACCGGGAGGAGAAAAACTTTATAAAATATTTGTAATTGCCTAAATAAAAGGAAATACATATTTTATATATTATTTCGATATAGTGATATATTGATTTCTGTTTACTTTTTGATTGAATCTCATCAAATTACTTGAAAATCAGTTTAAAATTAAAGAATATTAACATAAATATGTCCATACCAAAACATCTTGAAAATATGGAATTCGGTGTTTTTTTTTTGTTGTAAATAGGATTTATATACATTCAATAAGAAGTAATTGGATTGTTTTTGAAAATATTCAATTTCCAATTACTTTTTCTTTTAAAAACCAGGACCAACAAAATTATTACAATTTATGCTTTACGTGATGATTATCTCTGAAATTTGACAACACTCAGCACACAACACACAAATTTGTTCTGACATGAAAGTTTTCAAAACAGATACTTTATTAAATACTTTTTCAATATATATCGTTTAATTTTTTGAGCGTCAAACAAAACATATTGGAAATCTATCTTTGAATAATTAATTTCACAGAACTGCAAAGTGATTAAATCTTATGTTGAAATGTGTGATATAGTACACAGTGATATAGATATAGTTTAACACATAGAACGGGTTGCTGAAATATTATTAAAAACCTTTTTTTGTATAAATTTTTTTGTCCAATTCATTCTTTTTACCTTTGTTATCTATACCTATAAAGAAGGATTTCTGCCTGTCTGTCTGTCTGTCTGTCTGTCTGTCTGTCTGTCTGTCTGTCTGTCCTTTGTTCCTTATAGAATCGAAAACTACTGAACCAATCGTCGTGAAAATTTGCATGTAGAGGTTTTTGGGGCCAGGAAAGGTTTTAGTGATGGTTAGAGACCCCTCCCCCCACTAAGAGGGGGGGCTCCCATACAAATGAAACAAATTTCTGCATAACTCGAGAACTAATCAAGCAAATAGAACCAAATTTGGCATGTGGGTGTTTTCGGTGACAAGAATTTATTCTAGGGTAATTTGAGACCCCTCCCCTCTTTATAAGGGGAATTATAACTCCTCTTCCCTTTAAGAGGAGGGGCTACCATACAAATTTCCTCATAATTAGAGAACTAATCAAGCAAATGGAACCAAATTTGGCATGTGGAGGTTTTCGAGGGCAAGAAAATTTTCTATGTTGAATTAGGACCCCTCCTCACTTTAAGAGGGGGGGCTCCTGTACAAATGAAATACCAATTTCCTCATAACTCGAGAACTAATCAAGCAAATGGAACCAAATTTGGCATGTGTGTGTTTTTGGAGACAATTTTTTTTTCTATGATGAATTGGGACCCCTCCCCACTTTAAGAGGGGGGGCTCCTATACAAACGAAATACAAATTTCCTCATAACTCGAGAGCTAATCCAGCAAATGGATCCAAATTTGGCATGTAGGTGTTTTTGGAGGCAAGAATTTTTTCTATGATGAATAAGAACCTCTCCCCACTTTAGGAGGGGGGGCTCCTATACAAATGAAATACAAATTTCCTCATAACTCGAGAACTAATCAAGCAAATAGAACCAAATTTGGCATGTGGGTGTTTTCGGTGACAAGAATTTATTCTATGGTAAATTGAGACCCCTCTCTCTTTATAAGGGGAATTATAACTCCTCTTCCCTTTAAGAGGGGGGGCTTCCATACAAAGTTCCTCATAACTCGAGAACTAATCAAGCAAATGGAACCAAATTTGGCATGTGAAGGTTTTCGAGGGCAAGAAAATTTTCTATGGTGAATTAGGACCCCTTCCCACTTTAAGAGGAGGGGCTCCTGTACAAATGAAATACAAATTTCCTCATAACTCGAGAACTAATCAAGCGAATTGAACCAAATTTGGCATGTGTGTGTTTTTGGAGACAAATTTTTTTTCAATGATGAATTAGGACCCCTCCCCACTTTATGAGGGGGGGTCCTATAAAACGAAATACAAATTTCCTCATAACTCGAGAGCTAATCAAGCAAATGGAACCAAATTTGGCGTGTAGGTGTTTTTGGAGGCAAGAATTTTTTCTGTGATGAATTAGGACCTCTTCCCACTTTAGGAGGGGGGGGGCTCCTATACAAATGAAATACAAATTTCCCCATAACTCGAGAACTAATCAAGCCAATAGAACCAAATTTGGCATGTGGAGGTTTTTGGAGGGAAAAATATTTTCTATGGTGAATTCGGATCCCTCCACACTTCAAGAGGGGGGGCTTCTACACAAATGAAATACAAATTTCCTCATAATTCGAGAACTAATCAAGTAAATGGAACCATATTTGGCATGTGAGAGTTTTAGATGGCAGAATTTTTTTCTGTGGTGTATTACGACCCCTTCCCCTTTTAAGAGGGTGGGCTCCCATACAAAGGAAATACAGATTTTCTCATAATTTGAGTACTAATCAAGCAAATGGAACCAAATTTAGCATGTAGGAAATTTTTGAGTCTTGAATTTATTTTATGATAGTTAGAGACCTCTCACCCTGTGGTAGGGGGATATGGACTCTCATACAAATAAAACAGAAATTTTTGCGAAACTCAAAAACTAATCCAACTCGAGAAATTCGAGACTCTTCCATAAAATGTTAATCAATAACAAGACCACAAAAACTATCTATAGTAACACTAGATCATTCAGGACGAGCCGGTCGCGAGTGTTGCCGGTGACCCGCCGTCGGAAGCGCCGCCCACTGGGGGGCTTGCAAAACTCGAGATAGTGACAAAGATCATCCGAGATTCATGATTTATGTACAACACAGGTTAATTTGTGGCAATACGAAGTTTGTCGGGTCAGCTAGTACTATATAACAAAGGTTTAGAAAGTGGTCGAAAAACACGAAATTATTCCGAGGGCCGGAGGGGCGAGTCACAGATACCAATCGATCAGGTTCGACGAACTGAGCAATGTCTGTCTGTGTGTGCGTGTGTGTGTATGTTCGTGTGCGCGTAGGCGCGCGCGCGAGCGTGTGTGTGTGTGTCTTAGATTTTCTATCACCTATTTCTCGGAGATGGCTGAACCGATTTTTATTTTTAAAAGTTATAAGTAAAAATATTCTTGCTATTACTAAACTTTTACCGTTTTTTTTTTTTTTGTTTTATTGAAAACTGTTTGTTTAAACAGTTTGTTTGTTTAAGCAGTTTAAACATCAAAATCAAAATTAACAATAATTTATAATGATTTTAACCAAGATAATTTAACTAGTTTCAATTATTTTAGTATTAAACGAGAGGTTTTAATACTGCGAATATATCTGCAACATTTCATAAGAATTGGTTCTACCGACCAAAAGATATTTAAAAATAATTGATGCAATTTATTCAAGAAAACTTTACTGATATGAATCAGTGGGACCAAAACTCAAAAACGCGATAATTTACTATTGCGTAAAAATGCGTAATTTTTTAGCAGTTTATTTATAATTGAGCAGTTTATTTATAAAATATAGTCCATTTATTTACAGTATTAGGGTGACCGTGAATCCGCCTAATAGGGTGATACAAATTTTTATTGTTTTGTTTTATCTTAAAAAATGCAGCGTCTTCATAAAAATTGTAGAACACACTAAAATAAGCAGCTTTGCTGCATATAGTTATTCAGTATGTTAAAATACACTCTGAAGAGGCTAGGTTGCATATGGTTGATCACTAGCACAGCGTCAACAAACAATTGAATTGAGAATTTCCAGGTCAAAACGTTAAAAAAAGCAATTTTTGATTCGACTCTGTTTGATTGGAATTGAAATGTGAAAATGTTTCTTTCTAAACCTATTTCCAGATATATAAGTAAAAGAAATTAGCTTGAGCTTGACAAACGGGATCTTTCCTTCAAAAAAGAGGTACTACCATTATTCGTAGGGAGGATTATTCGGCATTTAGGATTTCTAAAAGTAATCTCATTTCTAAATATCGTAAACGCACCTAATTCTGCTCACCCCACATTTTAGTCAAAACAACCCAATTCACTCAAATTTTTATCTCAATTAACACATCTAGGAAAATATGTGTATATAGAGCTATACATTTGAGATTTTTATGATTTTATGATTTTTAAAGAAAATGTGCAGAATTAGGTGCGTCTGCGGTAGGTCCTTTTGAAAAGTTACTCTTGGCATAAAATTGGATAATTTTACTTGGCAATAAGTTGGATAAGTTACTCTTGGCATAATATGAATCCTAACATATCAACAAAACTTCATTTCAATCAAAAATAATAAAGGCAAGTTGATTTACTATTTGAGTTGGAAATGTGCATTTCAAATGACAAATAAGATGGTATAACAAAGGCTCCTTTCACCATTAGGTGGATTAAATCGGGGTTTTCCATTAATAAGCAAAACATGTTGTAAAATCAGAAAAAAAATTTGCTCATTATGTAATAACTGGCCCATAATATTTGCACGGACTCCCTACG
Source organism: Sabethes cyaneus (assembly GCF_943734655.1). Classification (NCBI taxonomy): domain Eukaryota; kingdom Metazoa; phylum Arthropoda; class Insecta; order Diptera; family Culicidae; genus Sabethes; species Sabethes cyaneus. The sequence continues at coordinate 99,482,663 of NC_071354.1, read as the reverse complement.
AAAACTGGCTCGGACGTCCTTTGGCCATTTCTTCTGCATAACTCAATACACACTGCACTGCAATAAGATATTGCGGAGCGATCAAAAAATGTATTTAATCGAACTGAACTCTGGCCGGTTCGAGTGCTTCCATGGAGAATTGCAAAAGAAAAGAAAACGCACCCCGGCACCGGAGAAACATTAAGCTTCATAATTTAAACGCAATATTTACTCAGGTCTTATCATTATTTTGCCATTTTTATTTAATAAAAAAGCACTTACTTTCATATTAACAACTAACAAAAGAGCATAAAGACGACGTAAAATATCAAGCATAAATTATGCCGGAATCAATTCGAAGCCGCAGCCTAGCGTGTGTTCATTCGTGGTTGGGTGTAATGAAGGATGAATTATGGCGCACAAAACAATGTACAACATAATTTGGGTTGTACGGAGTTATTGCAGCTTTGATTTAATTCGTGATTGATTATAATCGCAGCACAAATCATTTAACTCTCATCTGATTTTAATCACCAATTTATTCGAAGAGAATTAATCAGTCAACGCTGAACGTAACTTAGTGCTGCTTTTATGTTACTGAAAAGTAGTGCTATTTTGTTGAATGTCGAAATATTGTCCAAATGTAACATAGTCTTTACCAACCATTATATTACTAACGTAACTTCGGGATCGAAATGAAACCGTAATGCAACGAAAATCTTTTTTTTTTCGAAATGTAACATAACTGCTCATCATAAATTTATTGGTTACCTTGAGGCCGTTACGTAAATTGAACATAAAAGCCATCGTAAAGTAATAGTAACAGCGTTGTAGCGAGCTGGATTGGTTCGAGTTTTTTCTCAAAAATAGACTAAAATCATACATCCGTCTAGTCAAGTTTTAAATTGCAGGGATTGGTTTTAATTGAAACATATTCGAATATAATGACATGAACAAACACATTTACTAAATCCAAAGTATGTCAAAACAAAGCAATGGATTCACCTAAAAATGTCTTGCAGTTTGGCACCCTGAATCAAGATACAATTTTCATGGCGATCGTAATCTGCTTAACTGAGATTGTTACTCCACATGTCTTGCTACCTACTCTTTAATTATTATCCGGTTCTGAATGAAGACGAAAACAAGAAGAACATGGAACTTACCTGGTGCCTGAAACAAGATTGCAATTAATTTCTGTGCATGATCTCTCTGTATAGATAATCTTAAATTTTTATCAACCAATAACGTAAACTAAAGAGAAAGCAACAATAAGGCGAAAACATTGTATCACATTTCGTAACAAGTTAGCTTTTATTCTCAATATTCTGAAAAACCACTCGTAGATTGATAGTCAAACAAACTAATAATGCCATTAATTAAAAGATATTACGAACAATTCTAGACTTCTACACTTCTAAAGCTTCTAAACTCTTCAGCATTAAAACACAAAAACAAAGCAAAGAGGATCGTATCAAGTTTTACTTCTGCGTCATCTGATAACAAGAATTCTTTTTAAACATATGCATTCGATAGAAGACGCAGTGTATTGTGGTACAGAATTAAATTTGGCCAGACAAAAATCTTAGCACAATTCTAGCACCTAGCACTAACATATATTTATACGGATAGTGCTTTTGATATGATTCCACAAAAATGAAGCTCTCCACGATTCTAGTAAACATTATGATAGGCTTTGGTTGGTGAATGACTGGATAATGAACAACATATACCCCATAGTGGTCCTTATCCTCTTATTCAGAAACTCCTAGCCCTACCTTCCCGTGGCACCAGTCGGATTATGAGCAGCCTTAGCGGAGATCGTGTCACCAATCCCAGTGAAAACTAAGGTGGTATACCGACAGAAAAGGAGGCACTGTGTTGTCTCGGCACTATGAGATGGCAGCCCGATGGCGAGATTCGGTAGCGTGGCTCTAGTAAGGCATGCTACCTAAACCTTAAACTACTACGAAAAATCAGAAACTTCGACTTAGAAGATTCGGCATGAGCAGACGAAATAAGGTCATTAAATGGATGGTTGGTGCCTGGAATTCCAGATCGCTGAAATTTGTTGGTGGCGACATGGTGCTGCTCGTTCAGCTGGAACCCCGAAAGTTCGACATCATGGTATAATGCACGAGAAAGACTTTCTGGTCAAACTGACGCAGCTAATGAAAGCTACCCTGGAGCGAGTGATGTGCTACGTGCGCGTTTCGGGGACACTCTCGAGTTCTTTCGAATCGAGCGCTGAGTTGCGGCAAGGGAATGAACCTGTATGTTATTCAATATCGCTATTGAAGGTGTGATCCAGTGAGCGGGCATCGAAATGAAAGGAACGATCTTCAGCAAGAGTAGCTAACTCCTAGCTTTCGCAGACGACCTCGACATCATTACTAGAAACCTTTTGACGGTGGAGACAATCTACTCCAGACTAAAGACGGAGGATAGGAGGATTGGGTTGCACATCAATGCGTCAAAACACAAATATATGGTAGTAAGAGGCACCGGAGAAAGCAACGTTTGCCTCCAGCTGCTATAGTCTAGTCAAATACCAAAAATCAACTTTAATGTCATTGAACAGCTGAGATAGCGCAGTGGCTGTAGAGCACCACCCATTGCCTTATTCGGAGGACTCCTATAATTCCATTTGTACACACTAAATCTCAATGGTTTTAAAATCCATTTGATTTGAAGTCAATCCTTAACCAAGATCAACCCTATGACGCACAACACCTTTTTAAAGAATAATTGATACCGTTTGACCCCAGTGCCCCTGGCACTGACTGGTTTGGCCCCAGGCCGCCCCGTTTGCTCCGAGGTACGATACTGGTCTGACAACCCAGTCGTCGTATTTTCGAACCTCGGCTAGGCGATGCTACTAGATAGAGTCTGTAGGATTTTTGCACTAGCCCCGTAACTGTCCTGTACTCTAATAACTCTAAATCCTCTAAATACTCTCTATCGATAAAGAAGGATCAAGTCTTAAAAAGACGGTTTAGCCTATAGCTTTGCTTTTTAAATACCGTTTGACAAAAAGTGTCGCATTGAATATTTGAGCTTAAGTCTTTAAGGCATCTCAAAGATCCAAATTGCACTCAATATACGGTGTAAGTCTTCGCTGATACGGGTTTAATTTTCATACTCGCTTACTGTTTCTAATGTTTTTTTTCTCTCAAAAGTGATAAACAAAGTGATAAATTGTATATTGCAAATTAAACTTTATTATGCCACAATAAAGCCTTGGATTCAACAATGATTTCTGCATGTTTTCAGTATAATTATTCGTGTGCTAATATTTATTTGTGTGAATTCCGTGTTAAACTCGTTATTAGACTGTTCTGTGTACAGATCGAGATGTTGGATACACTACAAAACGTGTAACCCTGATGGTTTCCCGTCCGCTAAAGTCCAAAATATTCTTTAAAATCCACTATTGACGATTTTCTTGTTACATTTCTGCCTTTCGGTATTTTATTTATTTGCCTTGCTTTCAATAAAATAATTCTCCCAACTATCGCATTTCGTTGGTAGTTCAACATTCAAAATATTATTCTACGAATGTGGACATATTCGTCACGCATTCACTTATCAACGGTGAGCCACCATTCCGAACCAGTAACTACAGTTAATGCTCAGTGCTCTGTATCGTTGCAGCTAGCAGAAGCCCAGCAAAAATAAAGCATCGCTCGCAAAGAAAATAAAGCCTGAAAATACAAGAAAAACAAATCGCCTTTCCGTGCGACGCTAGTGAACAGATAGAACTGCAGAGTGGGAAAACATGGACTTGTTTTTCTTTCATTTTCAGTTTCGTTTTCATTCAAAACCCGATTGCTACCAGCTTGGAGAAGGGTATTGCTCTCGCGCATGGGTCTATCGAAAAGCTCATGGTTTACTATATTTTACAGCTGACAAGAATTTTCCCGAAAATATCTGAAGCTTTAGGTAGTAACTCTTGGCTGTTATGTTTCGATTTTGTATATGTAAATGAATTTAATACGTATTTTGAGTCAAAATCCTGTCGAAATATAATACACTGATTTGGTGATAAGGTCTGTATAAGTACATAATGTGTGGCGTGATACGTTTCAAAATTAGTACAAGCGTGCCATTCCGAACGTTTGCTCGAACAATCATAACCAAGCGTTTTTGTGGTTATAAGACAACAGTTAAGAATACATAAGAAATCCGCTCAAAATAAAAATTCTAATCGTGAGAATGCATCTACCACATTTTTTTTGCCAATCAAAATATAACACATTTCAGCGTTACCGGAGACAATTAGCACTCATTTTTACTGTATGAACTACTTCCTGATTCACCATTTTTTGGGCAAATACCTTGTGAAATATTTGATTAACGAGCACATTACCTTCCACTTTAATGTCAGGGATTTGATGAGCAACTGATTTGCATAATCAATTAGGTCAATCAATAGGTAGTATACAAACATAAATTGCCGCCCAGTTAGCTTCGAAATACGATGCTGGTCTAACAAGCCAGTCGTCGTATGCTCGAATCTTGGCTAGGCGGTCCTGCTAAATAGAGTCAATAGGATTGTTGCACTAGCCCCGTAGCTGTCCTATACTGTACCAGCCGGCTGTGAACTTTGTCGATAAAGAAGGGTCAAGTCTTAGAAAGACGTTGCAAGGCATTGCTTTGAACAAACATATATCGGCAGTTAAGGCTGGTAAATGGCTTGGTAATGCGTACCATCGGTGCCTTGTGCACTGGGCATAAAATAGACCCCACAGTGGTTCACAGCCTCTTACCTAGCAACTCCTACCCCAACCTCCTCGTGGTACCAGCCGGGATACGAGCAACCTCGGGTGGAGATCGGGTAACCAACCCCGGTGGAAACCAAGGTCGTATGCTGACAGGGGAGGAGGGCTCCTTCGAGCTACGTTGGCCCTCCGGCGATACTGTGGGGTTGGTTGCGGGCTTTGCAAGCCTGAACCACTAAAAAAACCAAAGCAATGGACTCCGTAAGTAATAATAATAACTCTAATCGGAACAATCGGCAAAGACCCAGGCGACGAAAACGGACTAACGATTGGAAATTGGGAACATGGAACTGTCGGTCTCTAAATTTCCTCGGAAGTACCCACGTGCTTTCTAAAGAAGTGAAGAGCCGCAAGTTCGACATCGTAGCGCTGCAGGAGGTATGCTGGAAAGGAACGATGGTACGTACGTATAGAGATAGTCATACCATCTACCAGAGCTGTGGCAATACACACGAGCTGAGCACAGCTTTTATAGTGATGGGCGAGATGCAGAAGCGGGTGATCGGGTGGTGGCCGATCAACCCCCGAATGTGCAGATTAAGAATCAAGGGCCGATTCTTCAATATAAGCATAATTAACGTGCACAGCCCTCACCTCGGAAGTACCGATGATGACAAAGACGAATTCTACGCGCAGTTGGAGCGTGAATACGACCGCTGCCCAAGACATGATGTCAAAATTATCATCGGGGACTGTAATGCTCAGGTTGGTCAGGAGGAGGAATTCAAACCGGTGATTGGACGGTTCAGCGCTCACCCGCAAACGAACGAAAACGGCCTAAGACTTGTCGACTTCGCCGCCTCCAAGAACATGGCCATACGTAGTACCTTCTTCCAGCATAACCTCTACCATCGGTACACCTGGAGAACACCCAACCAGACAGAATCACAAATCGACCACGTTCTGATAGATGGTCGGCACTTTTCAGACATTATCGACGTCAGAACCTATCCGGGCGCTAACATTGATTCGGATCACTACCTAGTGATGGTAAGGATACGTCAAAAACTATCTGTTGTGAACAACATACGATACCGCCGCCCGCCACGGTATAATCTAGCGCGATTGAAGCAACCAGAGGTCGCCGAAAACTACGCGTTATCTCTCGAAACCGCGCTGCCGGAAGAGGGAGAGCTGGATGAAGCCCCTCTTGAAGACTGTTGGAATGCCGTGAAAACAGCCATTAACAGCGTAGCGGAGAACGTCCTAGGCAGTGTGGCACCGAATCGACGTAACGAATGGTTTGACGAGGAATGCCAGCAGATATTGGATGAGAAGAACGCAGCGCGGGTACAAATGCTGCGTAGAGCCACCCGTCAAAATGTGGAGCGATACAAACAGAAGCGGAGGCAGCAAACCCGACTCTTCAAGGAAAAGAAGCGCCACCAAGAGGAGAAGGAGTGCGAAGAACTCGAACAGCTGTACCGCTTTCACGACACACGGAAGTTCTATCAGAAACTCAACGGATCTCGCAAAGGCTTCGTGCCGCGGGCCGAAATGTGCAGAGATAAAGATGGAGGTATCTTGACTGATGACCGTGCGGTGATCGAAAGGTGGAAGCAGCACTACGATGAACACCTGAATGGCGTGCAAGCGGAAGACCATGATAGCGGAGGAAGTGACCACATTGGTGCAGCAAGCGACGAAGATGTGCCACCCCCATCGATAAGGGAAGTTAAAGAAGCCATCCAGCGGCTGAAGAACAACAAAGCAGCGGGAAAGGATGGTATTGGAGCGGAACTTATCAAAATGGGCCCGGACAAGTTGGCCGGCTGTCTGCATCAATTGATTGTCAAGATTTGGGATACGGAACGACTACCGGAGGAGTGGAAAGACGGGGTTATCTGCCCTATCTACAAGAAAGGTGATAAGCTGGATTGTGAGAACTACCGAGCCATCACTATCCTGAATGCCGCCTACAAAGTGCTGTCCCAAGTCCTCTTTCATCGACTATCGCCAATAGCCAATAGATTTGTGGGAAGTTACCAGGCCGGCTTCATGGAGGGTCGGTCTACAACAGACCAAATCTTCACCCTGCGGCAGATCCTCCAGAAGTGCCGCGAATTCCGAGTCCCCACGCACCACCTGTTCATCGATTTCAAAGCCGCATATGATAGCGTAAACCGACAAGAGCTATGGAAAATTTTGGACGAAAACGGCTTTCCGGGTAAGCTTACTAGACTTATCATGGCTACGATGGATGGGATCCAGTGCTGTGTGAGTATCTCGGGTGGATTGTCGGACCCATTCGAATCTCGCAGGGGACTTCGACAAGGAGATGGTCTTTCCTGCCTGCTATTCAACATTGCGCTTGAAGGTGTTATAAGGCGAGCGGCGATCGAAATGCGGGGCACGATTTTCAATAAATCCAGTCAATTTATCTGCTTTGCTGACGACGTGGATGTTGTCGGCAGAACATTTGAGGCGGTGGAAGATCAGTACACCAGACTGAAACGCGAAGCAGAGAAGATTGGATTGCAGATAAATACGTCTAAAACGAAGTATATGCTGGCGGGCGGGACCGAGCGCGACAGGGCTCGCTTGGGCAGCACCGTGGTAATCGACGGGGATGAGTTCGAGGTAGTCGACGAGTTCGTATACCTTGGCTCGCTGGCGCTGAGATTAAAAGACGTATTATCAGCGGAAGTCGGGCCTACTACGGACTCCACAAACACTTGCGGTCGAACAATCTGAGCCCCCGTACAAAGTGCACACTGTATAAAACGCTAATTAGACCGGTTGTCCTCTACGGGCACGAAACGTGGACATTGCTAGAAGAGGACCTACGAGCACTCGGAGTTTTCGAACGGCGGGTGCTAAGAACCATCTTTGGCGGAGTGCAAGAGAACGGTGTATGGAGGCGAAGAATGAACCACGAGCTCGCGCGTCTCTACGGCGAACCAAGTATTCAGAAAGTGGTTAAAGCTGGACGGATACGTTGGGCAGGACATGTTGCTAGAATGCTGGACAACTATCCTGCAAAAATGGTTTTCGCATCAAATCCGGTAGGAACAAGACGAAGAGGGGCACAGCGAGCGAGGTGGCAAGACCAGGTGGAGCGAGATCTGGCGAGCACTGGGTGCCCGCGGAACTGGAGATCAGTTGCCATGGACCGAAACAGATGGAGAAATTATACTGCGCAGGCCTTGTCATAAGACGTTAGGCCAATTAAGTAAGTAAGTATATCGGCAGTTAAAGTTAAAATGACCCACAAAAATGTGTGACCCATGATGGTGTACTGACTGTACCTGTAATTCCTGGACAATCCTCGGGTATGTTTTCAAAAAGACCTAAGTAACATTTAGAGATTCTATTACGGAGTAACAATTTACACGGCGACATAAATGTATTTCAAAGACAATTTTCTTAACACTTTGCTATCTAAAGAGTGTTCCACATCAAATTGCTGCTGTAACGCTGTAGAAAGTTACTTATTGGGTATCTTCTCTTGAAAATTTGGGAAGAAGTAGTTTAGAGTGTATTGTTTACACTGTATTTTTATCGATTTTATATCCTCAACTCTGCCATCGGGACATCGGAAAACAACTCGGAATCGTGCAGCCAAAAGTGAGTCGTGTGATTGAACGTTACTACGAAACTCTGAGCATCGAACGGAAGTAGAAATGCGGTCAGAATGGATCTTTTATTAGTGATCAGGATCACACGTGTCGTGAAAGCGTTTAAGTGGAATCCCAATGCTTCGGTCAGAAATGTGGCCAAAAGGTTGAATTTATCCAAGTCTCTGGTTCAGAGAGCCAAGGACCGGGAGGGACTGCACGTACAAAGTGCAAAAGGCTCCAAATTGTGACGAATGGTAAAATACGGTGGAAAAGTCACGGGCCAAGAAATTGAACAACCAGATGCTGACGAAGCCTCATTGTCTGATCCTGGATGGTGAGATATACGTCAAGGTCGATTTCCGGTAGCTTCCGGGGCTACTGTACTTCACCGCCCAGCACAAGTTTGATGTTCCGGAGAAGGTAAGGAACCAGAAACGTTCAAAGTTTGCCAAGAAATACATGATTTAGCTGGCGATCGGCTCATGTGGTAAATGGAGTGCGCCGTGACTACCGGGACAGTAAACGGACATATCTACCTCAAGGAGTGTCTCCAGAAGCGTTTGCTTCCTCTGTTGAAGCAACACGAGGGCCCTACGATCTCCTAGCCGGATGTAGCTTCGTGCGACTATTCAAAGGATGTCCTAGAGTGGTACGAAGCCAACCGGGTCACTTTCGTACCCAAGAACATGAACCAACGCACCGGCACATCGAAAAATACTGGGCTGTTATGAAGCATGCACTACGAAAGCATCCCAATTAGGTCCAATCTGGGGAAGACAGGAATAAAAGTAAATTCCACTGGACGATAGAACTTTTAATTTTATGAAAGTCTTCCATAGGTTCCATCAACCTAAAACCACGTTTTTCCGCTCAAAGCTAATGCGCACCAAAAAAGGTTCTGGACAAATGTGCTGTGCCCGGTTCATTGAGCTTTCGGTTGATTAATTAAGGGTTAAAATTTTATTTTGACGTAGGACTACGTCTTACGACAAGTTTTGAGATAGGGTGTCATTCCAAAAAATCGAAAAATGCGAGCGTCACGAAAAATGAAAGGTTTTGAGCGCTAATAGCTCCGCGGTTTTCCGATCGATTTTCAATATTCTTACACCAATCGATCGGAAAATCTTCTAAGAATTGACCCAAATGAAAAAAAGTATGGGTTCTTGATGTTGAACTATTGAAAAATTGAAAATAATGAACCTATGTTTTACCAGAATTCTCGCTTCGTGATTGGTTGAAAGATTCTTTGCGATGATCTAAACCTATACCAATTTGATATCTGTGCTTGGGAAGTAAGCCAAAACAAGTGACCAAGTGTCCTGATTTCAACAAGATTTCTTAACACCGCAGTTAAACCTAGACCATTTTGATGTCCTTGCTTGGGAAGTATGCCAGAAAGAGTGACAAAGCCCCCTCGTACCAACAGATTTCTTACGAACGCGATTAAGCCTAGTCCAATTTGATGTCTGTGTTAGGGAAGTGTGCCAGAAAAAATGACACAAGTTCGTTGTCCCAACAGATCGCAAATTGTTTACTGCGAGACGAATAAACCTCGGCGAATTTGATATCTGTGTTGGAAAAATGTGCTACAGCTGTAGTGTTCGGTTATAATACGACTCTGTATGAAGATGAAATTAGTCATAATCGATGCTGCCAATTTCAAAAGCAGTTTTTTTGTTTGAAACAAAAATTCGGTTTATGAAAATATATTCGCTGTGTTCAGATTGGCAAAAAGAATGCAGTATATACATTTTTATAAACACAATCCCGCTTTTGGGCCGAAAAGCTGCTTCCGAAATTGGGCTTTCCGACGAAAAGTCAATGACTGCTAGTTTCCCGTGAATACGCATGCTTACCGTTTCATTAGAAGTGTATTGAAAAGATGTGCTGTTGATAAAATAGGATTGAATTGGTAAAATCCCTTCAACGTGGGGAACCATGGGTAATAAAAACAATCTTTAATTTCAGTAAGGTAGCAGGAAAGCAATAGTTTGTGTTCTTGATTTTGTTAAATTGTTTTCAAATGCACAATCTTTTGAGAATTGAACGTATGCAATGTTACTACTTTGATAAATGTTACATACAACGCATGTAGCATGTATATATGTTGCATATAGCATTTATATATGTTGCATATAGCATGTATACATGAAGAATCGAATGATTACAAGCATGAATACATGCTACTATCACTACAAAGAGACTTACGTAGTCCTGCGTCACCTATATATGCGGTCGTGTCTTGTACACAACCCCTCTGATTTTTAGTAGAAGTCTTCAATATTGCAATGTCATAAGTCTTGAATTTTGAAAAAATTTCCCGATTTTGTCAGTTTCCCCATTTTGTCAGCCCAAAATTCAACATGGGGCTAACAAAATCGGAACATTACTGTATGAGCTATATTTTTGAGCTCCTTTTGTATACTTAGATATAACGTATAATTCGTTATAACGTGCAACTTGAAAATCGAAATGTATGTAATATCGAAGTTCGCCTTTAATGCTGAAAATTGAAGTGGCTTTCCTTACTACCTTACTACCTTACTACCTTATCGTATTTCCAAGCGATTTCCATGAGTTTGATTTACAAAATTCTAGTAATATTTTTGCAATATTTCATCAAAACTATAATGATTCATCCTTTACAGCACAATGAAAAAAAAACTATTTAGGTGCAGAAAATTATAATTAATGTTTCTAGAATTCTGAGAGAATTTGTTTACATTTACATAAAAACCAGAGTCTGTTAAGAACTTGATGAAGCAAGTGGGAGGCGAAATGCTTATGTCAAAATAATGAAAAAAACAGTGGATTTTAAAGGAAAAGTCTGGTCTACCTTGGTCTAACTTGACCCTCTGTTTTAGAGTACTGGACAATTGCGTGGCTAGTGCTGCGATCCTATTGACTCTAACAGCCTCTCCGAACTGAGATTCGGACATACAACGGGCTTGTTAGACAAACTTAATGTTTTAGGATTCTTTTAGGGCAGTCATGAAAGAAACATTAAAAAAATACAATAGAAGATGACAAAAATTACCCATGGAACCCATGGAATATTTTTGTTGTATAGCAGCTTGTCAAGCGCTTGTTCCATTGATTTTAGCTATACAATAGTGAGCTATACAATGAGCTACTCACAAAAATGTTTGTTGGGTAGTGACATGCAAATGACGCAATAATGAGATTTAAACTGCATATAAATGGTACAAATATGATAAAAAATGGCACAAAAATGACTCAAACTAACTCAATAACAGGAAAAATTATACGGACACAAAATGATGCTTATTTCATGCATAATGCATGCATGCATACAAAAACTAATGCAAAAACAAAACAAAATAAAATACATAAAATAAACAACTCAAAAAAACCTCAAAAATGCATCAAAAACAGACACAGAAATTAAAAATGATACAAAAATTGTGTACAATTGTATATAAAAAGGACACAGAAATACCTACAGTCGACTTTAGTACGCAATAAATGAAATTAAAAAATGCTGTAAATTTAAAACAAACGGACAGAAGCAAATCTAATTTTACATTTTTATTTTTAAACTAAAACAAAGCCGATAAAAAGAGATTGAGTAAAACTCAAGCCAAATTGAGACGAAATTGAAGTCATAAACAAAACAACCATATTTTGGAGGATATTGCGATTTACAGTTTATATTTTTCTAAGACATTCGACCAGCTAGTTTGACAGTGTTGACATACAACACTTTATTAGGAGCGAAATATTTGTATCGATGATTTTTTGGATATATAAGCACATCAAAGCCATAAGCTGCCGCGTGATCAGGCTCAGTAAGTAGTGTTCGATCATGAAATAGTCATGTTATATTATTTAAAAATACGTCTCAAATCAAAGACAAACGTTAACATCGCCACAGTACTCTGTCACCTCGCCGATTGCATCCCATGTATGACCGTCTGTTGTTCTTCGCGCCGACAGAAGAACTTGCATAAAGGATGCACAACAGCCGAGGAATACATTGGGAGGCAAGCGGTAGAAATCCGGCACGCGGCGGACAGAGAATAAAATGTCTAAAATAACAAATCGAATGCGCATGGTCAGAACAAGCGCGTCCAAACGAGCAAAAAAGAAAACAGCTTCGCGTTGCTTGTGTGCTGATGATGAATTCACAAAAAATAAACTGATTTTGTTGTTGTACAAAAAGTAGTCTTTCGTTTGTTTGCTTGATGATGTTGGTCAAACCCGGCGCGATCGGCATTATCGCTTGCTAAAAATGTATTGAATCCGCTGAGCGTAGAGAGCAAGAGAATGCACCGCGAGTTGCAATTGCAGGTGCACGCGAGAGATCGAGCGAGGCACTCATTTTCCCCTGTTGACAGATTGAAAGTGAAACTTTGTTATCACGACAGGTGTAGATCAACGCACGGCGTAAAAGAAGTCATCCAATTTTCAATTTCGAGACGCCTACGTCCGGTACCTATTTGGTGCGTCCGGTATTTGAAACGAACATTTTATGACTATGAATTAAAAAAAGACATAAACATTGTCTACTCATTGTTATTGTGTTAAACAAACGAAGTGAACTCAAAACACAATATTTACTAGTTAGGACAGCGGTAAATAAATAAATACTGTTCTGCAGCGAACTAAATTTTTGGCGAACCCCCGTTTGGGAAACGCTGATTTAGGAGGAATGCATAATGCATCATAACTTACCGTGCGTTCCCATGAAGTTTCGTAATTTCATGATTTTCGTATCTCGATATCTCTTAAAAAGCACATAGTTAAACTTCATTTCTCATCTGCATATCTATTGTCTTATTAGAGTGCATATTTGGTTTTGAAAAAAGGTATGTATCTATTTGTATTTTATGCAATTAATTAGGTAGACAATATTATGACATTGGTAATTAATAAATTACTTTAAAGTGCACACTGGTTGTGCCTTAGTATCTTCGAACGAGTCCTTCCACTGTGCGCTTACTGGTGAGTGCATGCATATTCGCGCGAAAGGGGGACTACGGTTGGGGAAATAGGTTTGCGCTCGCATATATTTCGCGCTCATGCTCTGCCCGTCAACGTTGTCTCGCGATATATGCGACGCCGCTCCAAAACGACCATGCCAATACTAAAACAGAAAACAGAAAAACAGTTTATAATGTACTCTTTATCTGTTCGGTTGCCGGTCTCCGCAGAAACATTTTAATTTTGTTCTCAATGTGCGTCAAGCTAACAATGTTGTTACAAAAAAGAGCCAACACAGCTCTCAGTTTTCCATGTATCCTATTTTGTGTGTTTGGGACTTTTCCTCGCCGTCATCGCCGCCGTCGTTAATGTGCAATTTTTCGCTGCTGTTTTCCGCCGAGACGAATGCACAAAGAGGAATTTTCATCGAGAATCGACAAGAAACATTCTTAATAATTGTTGGAAAAAAGTTGATGAGAAGTGACTTTCTTTTGTTCATAGAGTGAAGGATTTTCTTTATTACTCTTAAAACTGATAGTGCTCTGCTGCTACATCTTACTTATGATGTTTGTGGATTAATCAAAAATTAGAGATTCCACTCCTGCCAACCTTCATAAAACATCAAAATATTGCAGACTCATCGCCATCCATGCAGACTCTGGACGTTGCAAGAACACATATTTTGGCATGAGCGTTTGGATTTTGCATCTTTTATCCAATTCCTGACAATGGCAATGGAAAAACTGAACACTGTACTCCTAGAAGGTCCTTGAAAATGTGAGAGAAAAGTATTAGCGGAGAGTGCTAGGAAATTCAACAACAGCTACTTCTCGGTCAGCCAAAAAACCTAAGAGCACCAAAATGGATTGAAACTTCCCTCAACTTTATTACACTATTACATGCTTGCATCTTTCTTTATATAGCCGACACGCCGTAACATGTGATTTAACACAGAAGTACCATCAAATTAGATTTATTTCTAAGTTATTGCATTTGGACCAGTTTCGGAAAGCACAACAAAACCCAATGGTGTTTGGATATTTTGCCTTTTTTTAAAAGTTAACTGTTTCTGCGGACAAAATTGACACTTTTTGGCAAAGTGAAAAATTGTGAATAAAAATATTTAAGAAATATCATCCCCAAATTTGTAAATAATACAAATCATACTGTAGTGCATAAATGTCTAAAATATCAATATGTAAACAACACATCAATACACGTTTCTGGAGGATAAAATAACCATTTGACCTAATTCGGATGCTCACAAAAAGCAAGTTAAAGAAAAGTTTACTTAATTCTATCACTACAAAAGGAAACCACATTGTGAAACCAAGGATGATTCAAATTCTCACATAAACAAGAGTGCATTACTTCAGTACACTGTGTTGAGAAGTGAAACGTGATATTATCGATTGTGTGTGTGTTTGTGTTGTTGCTTCGGAAAACAAATCAGCTGATAATAGAAACTTGTGGAGGAACCGCTTAGCGAAAGAAGGTGAGAGAATACATTTGCATAATAAAACATTACTTACCACAAACTTACAGGGAATGGTATTAAAAATGTAAGAACACGTCAATTCATACTGTGAACCATTGATCGAAATTTTCTATCTTTTGGTTAAAATTTGACATTGTCAGTAGCAACTTTTAGGATGAAAATAACCATGCGTCTGCTGCGAAGCATGGTTATTTTTAACAGTTCGATAGTTATTCGAGTTAAAACAGTTGATCAACTAGAATAGATAGTTATCAATCTATCAAAACTTGAAATGGGTCATTTTGAAATAAACTTTGAACTAAATTGGACCACTTACAGAGATATACCTATCACGCTATAAATTTTTAGCCAAAAATTTAAAAAAATAGTAAATGTACTCAATTAGTAAGTAGATACTCAAAAGGCGGTATTAAATTTGATACATTTGATTCTCGTTGTAAATTTTGCTGAGCCGCACCAGCAAATTTTACACATAAATACCTCAAGGTGTACATCAACATGAGATAAACGAGATGGAGACGCATTTAACCATTTAATCAATTTTTCAGAGTGTGAGGTCCATCCTCATACGGTTCAAGACCGAGGTAATATCGCCGATTCATGCAGGCCTAGGTACAGTTCTTTGGGTTCGAATCTTCTATACCTATAAAAAAGAATTTCTGTCTGTCTGTCTGACTCGTATGCAGTGGTTTTTGGAGCCGAGAAAGTTTCGAGACCCCTCTCCCTCTGTAAGGGGGGGGGGGGGTCCCATACAAATGAAACACAAATTTCTGCATATCTCAAAGCTGATAAAGCAATCAGAGTAAAATTTGGATTGTGAGGGTTTTTGGATGCAGGATTTTTTCTATGGTGATTCAACGCCCCTCCCCCTGCTGGGGGCTCTCAAACAAATCAAACAGAAATTTCCTCATAACTCGAGAACTAATCAAGCAAATGGAACCAAATTTGGCATGAGGAGGTTTTTGAAGGCAACAGATGTTTTTTATGGAGATTCGAGACCCCTCCCATTTCTGAAAGGGGGGGGCTTATACAAATCAAACACAAATGTCAACCAAACATGAGAATTGTCCAGGTAACTAAAACATAAAATGTGTATTTCTCGGATAAGAAGCATACTCTGATAGAAATTTGAACTACTCCTTAGTCAAGGATGGAGGATGCTTGAGCTACCTACACTCAGTGCTACATTAGACTTCGTACACAAATTACGTAACGCCTAGAGGGGAGGGGGGTCGAGTTTGCGTTACTTGTTATTACATAGGGGGAGGGGGAGTCATGAGAATAGTTACGTGGAAAATTTATGAATACCAAAAAGGCAGTTGTCAAACGAGGAAAGGCCGTATTGGTGGTGGAAAACAGTGAATCGGTTTATACTAATGGAGATTCAGATACAAAATTATGGTTTATAGCTGATGTAGATAATCTGTCCAATTATTACAGTTGAACATTTTTTCAGTTGAACATAAGCCGATGCCTGATTTTTGTTTCTAATATGAAACGGGAGGGGGGTGGGTAGATATGGTTTACGTTACGTAAATTAATGGGGAGGGTTATACCTAGCGTTACTCAATTTTACATAGGGGGGGGGAGGGGGCAAAAACCGGAATTTGTGTACCATGCCTAATGCACAAGAAGTTAATCTAAGGTTATGCAAGAGAAAATTACGTTCAAACTGACAGGATACGGCGTAGTTTGAAGATAAAATGTTTTTCTATGAAATGCTTCAACACAGAAAGAAAAACCCTGGGGGGAAACTACCGATCCGAGGGCTAAATTTAAAACACACATCTACGTTTTTTTCAGAAAATAATTTTGTTTAATTCTACTATGATAATACACTGGTATGTAAAAATTGCAATAAAAAAGACTATGTCCTGCCAAAATTTTTGTTAGTTTTCACGATATATTTCAAAAGCCGTCGAGTTTAATATAACATTTATTTTTTGTTAAAATTTAACAATAAATAAATTGACACCAGCACAACTGCTGGGTACTAGAAATTGAAAAATCATAATATTACCAACGGTGATTTGGCAATAAAGTTCCAGTATTTAAAAAAATTGCCCTTTCTAACGGTTTAGCACAGTTGCAAAAAACAAATGTTGTATGGGAAACCTGGTGGTCAGCTAACCCTTTCATCAAAATATAAATTTCTCAAAAAAGTGTAAAACTTAACTTATACTTGAGTAGGTACATACGAAATTTATAATTCATTCAATTTGTGGCAGTACGAAGTTTGCCGGGTCAGCTAGTTCCTTATTCTCCTAGCATGGTAGAATATAACGAATTTCAAACCTAGTATAGGCGTTCTTCTCATTTTTCCCTAACCCCCAAGCATAATCGTTATAAAATATATTCAAATGTCAAATTTCATAGTCAACGCAAAAACACGAGGTCGGTTACATGTTCGGTTGCACCTTAAGGTGCAATCCAACGTAGTGAACGAAGCCGTAATCCTATGTCAAAATGAAAGCTGTGCATTATTCTTCATTAAATATTTTAACAGGCGTTCGCAGATTTTTACATAAAAAGAAACATTGATTAAGAAAATGTAACATTGGTATTTCAAAGCAATGTTATCCAGAGTGTTATTAAAGTAGAATTTTCTGTTTACATTGTCATTGTTAAAACACAGTTCTCGTGAAATTGTGAGGAAATGAGAAAAATATTTCATTTGATTTTACTACAAGAAATGTTGCGAGCCGAGCGTTTATAAATTTGCAAAAAGACAATTCAATACAAGCTAAAAAATAACCAAGCTTCCCCATTTTCATTAGAATCGATGGAGGCGCCGTATTCACAGTGCGTCTACGAAGGCTAGAAGTTGACTACTTTTGCTGAAGATCATTCCTCTTATTTTGATGCCCGCTCGCCGGATTACACCTTCAACAGCGGTGTTAAATAACATACAGAACACCGTTGCCGGAACCCTCTGCGGGATTCGAAAGTACCCCCGAAATATGCACGTAGCAGGGATGGAAGATCAATAATTTTGATCAAATCTGTGAGCTATCGCCACACGCACAGATCACGATCGGTACAGATCATGGCAAAAAGTAAATCTTTAGCGTTGATCACAAGATTTTGTTCTCTAAACAGTCTCAGCAGTCGATCATAGTGTTACATTTTACATAGCTGCGAAAAAAAGGTTACACATGTTGTTTGTATTGCGATTCATACGATGCACACAACCAATCGTCTGTATCTGTTATATTTCTCAACGCAATCATGCAATGAACATGATCTGACATGAGGTTTGTCATAATCTGTGCAGATCGCGACAAAGTGTTTGTCGCTTGTAAGTAGTGATGTCAATGAATCTGAATCTGATCGCTCCTATGATCTTATTCGCTAGAAGCGATTTTTTCCATCCCTGCACGTAGCACATCACTCTCTCCTTTGGGTAGCTTTGATCAGCCACGTTAGTTTGTCTGGAAAACCGTTTTTATGCATTATCTGCTATAGCTGTTCACATTCAACTGTATCGTATGCTGCTCTGAAATGTACGAAAATATGTTGCGTGGACACGTTGTACTCCTGACATTTCTGGAGGATTTGTTGGAGTGCGATATGAGACGAACCACCGTTCGTAGCGATTGCTTACCGTAGGACTACGGCTTAGACGTAGGACTACGTCTTACGACAAGGTTTGGCCGGATAGGGTGTCATTCCAAAAAATCTTTCTCGAAAAGTGGTCATTTTTTGAACGCTAGCAACTTAGCAGCTTCCCGAACGATTTTCAATATGTTTGCACCAATCGATTGGAACATCTAAGAATTGGCTCAAATACAGAACGCCATTACTTGGTAAGTGTACACTATTGAAAAACTGAAAATAATGATGCCTTGTTCAATTAGAAATCCTCGCATCCTAATTGGTCGAAGAAAAGACGTCATCATGGTTTGCATGTGTTTTTTTTGCAAAAAAGTGACAGAAACTCCTCGTCCCAATAGGTTTCGGCCATTCATAAGTAATCTGACTCACCCTATATGCAATGCATTTTTAAACTGAATTGATTAGATCGCTGCAAGCTAACGGCAGATTGCCTATCTTCCATTATACCTAACGTTCTTATGACCAACGTCCCATGCCTGTCGTCCGTATGCCTAATGGGGTACACTCACGCCTGTCGTCCTCCGGGGTTTTATACCCTGGCTGAAGCTAGTTCTACTGATAAAACATGGAAATTATTTTTAAGCAGTTTTTTTTCAATAGCGTTTGTTATTCTCAAAATTGCACCAAGATGAGCAATACAGTTTACAGTTTGTAGTTATCATAAGATTGGGTTGACCTCTAAGTTTTGTAAGAATTTTTCAAAAGTTGGTCTTTAAAACATCCGACGGACTGCAACAAAACGATTATTACCTATGAGTAATTCTGGTTGAAACGGGGCCACTACTGACACGAGGTCTTCAAATATTTGAACTTTTGTACTTGATTAATTGAAAATGGTTGAAAAATGAGAATTAAACTTTTAATGCCTCGAAACCCTTGTACGCCAAGGGGCCAGATAGTTTTAAAAATTTGGAATTTTTAACAAACCTTGAGATCTATGTCATGTGATAATTTCTAAATTCGCAATGAAACAACCAACAAATCGAACAGTTTTGTAAAGAAGAAAAAATGGGTTTTCAAATAGAGTAAAAAAAATTTAGCGGCCCTCTTAGATTTGGTCGCCATATTGGATTTTATAAAAAATCGCCGTTTTCGCCATAAGCCTCCAACCAATTTTCTTTTTAAGACCGCCACCAACTGTGCTTTTCTTCTTCACAGCACTGTTCCATTTGTTGGTTGTTTCATTGAAAATTTAGAAAATTAATATAAAATAAAATAAATATTTTTATGACATAGATCTCAAGGTTTGCTAAAAATTTCACATTTCTTAAAACGCCTGTTGGCGAACGAGGGGTCCACTGTTTCGAGGTATTAAAAGTGTAATTTTCATTTTTAACCATTTTCAACCAATCAAGTACAAAAGTTCAAATATTTGAAAACCTCGTGTCAGTAGTGGACCCGTTTAAACGGGAATTTTCTTTATTTTCTTTATTTTACAACTCATCTGATATGTCAGTCTTAATGAACTACGCTATAATAAGCTAGAGCTTGTAATTATTCGCTTAAATTTATGCAAAGGTTCACCAAATTCAAAATGTTGTTCAACACGACTAAACATTCTAGTACACGATGCAATCGATTCATTGCGGCCAAATTCAGAGCGGTGAACACGGTTGGTCAGCAGTAAGGATGGTCGCAGAGTCCTTTGTACTGCGCGAAAATTAACCAGCGATAGTAATTGCGGCGAGTCAATGTCACCGTGTAACAGTTTCACCACAAACAGAGCTTGTTGGATGTTACGCCGACCTTCTAAGGTATCTAGACCAAGCAAGCGACAGCGATCCGGATATGGAGGTAGATTTTCCGGGTCACGCCAAAGCAAACTACGCAGGGCCAACCTTATGAACAATACAGGGTTTTAAGGCAGTGCGGTTCTTTAAAATCTCGTCCAATTTTTGCAATAAATCCCAACTGGCGAGTCGCTTTTGAGATCATAGTTGTACGGGGACGATCGAAAGTTAGTTTCGGATCGAGAATCACACCAAGGTCATTCACATGTTCAACCCTTTTTAGTACCTGGTTGTCAATTTTGTCGAAAACTATAGGCGATTTGATTCGGTGAAACGTCATAACCAGCGTTGTCACATGTACAGATTTATCTGGAAAAGTACAGATTTTTTCGAATTTTTTGGTGCAGATTTTGTACGGTACAGATTACAGATTTTTGCCAAAAAGTACAGATAGGTAAAGATTTGTCTGAGTGTCAAAAACTCATAAGTTTTTCTAAGTGTTGTTTCTTGAAGTCAATAGAGAAGCAATTCTTAGTATGAATGAAAACAAAACAAAACATATTTATGTCTAAGTTTAGCGGAGATATGTGCAAACATCATCAAACAAATAAATGATTTGAAACTCGTGCATTTTTTTAATGCTAATAAACGAAATTTTTCTATACAATAAAAAAATTTCCCCCTTCCAGTACAGATGAATATGTGGCAACACTGGTCATAACCTCGCATCTAGAAACACTGATAGTCATGTTATTCACTTTGCACTAATTTACAAATGTGTCCAAGAGAAGTTGAAGGCGATAACAATCCTCGATGCAACGAATCGTCAAGTAGATTTTAAAATCATCAGCATAAACCAGTCTGCATCCTCTTTCAAAGGCTGCGTCGTTAATGGATAAAATGAATAAAAGTAGTCCTAAGTTACTGCCTTGTGGGGCACCAGATTGATTCGTGAACGGGGTCGATACCTTCGTGCCAAGTTTCACTTGTAAAACTCTGTCGCACAAATACGAGCGTAACCATGTTACAAACGGTTGCGAAACACCTAGTCGTAATATTTTATCAAGCAATATGCGATGATTGATTCAATCGAAAGCAGCTTTTAAATCAGTATATAACACGTCTACTTGCACCTTGCGCTCCATTTCAGTAATGCAATTGAAAGTAAAGTCAAGTAGGTTCGTCATCACAGAGCGGGCTAGCCTCGAATCCATGTTGGTTAGAAGATATGTAATGTTTAGTGCTACGAATTAAAGCGTCGCTCACGATTATTTCTAGTAATTTGGACGCGGCGGACAAACTGGTAATACCACGGTAGTTCCTGACACTTCAGCGATCTCCACTTTTGAATATCGGGAACATGAACGAATGCTTCCAAATGTCCGGAAATTTTGCTTGCGCGAAAGATTTGTTAAAGATACAACAGAGGGGTGCAGCTAAAGCTGCGACGTACCGTTGAAAAACAGCGACAGGGATTCCATCAGGTCCGGCACAATACGATGATTTTAATTTTTTGGCGGCAGCGATGATCATGTCAGGAGTTATCTCAAAGATGTCAAAGTCGACACAATTGGCAGGAAACATCAACGCAGCTCCATCAACTGCTCCGCTTGGTCCAGGATCACAAAAGAAAACAGACGAAAAGAACGCAGCAAATAACTCACATAAACTGGATTCAGTGGACGATTCAGTTCCATCAAGGTAGACTTCCGTAGGAATCGAAAAGCGTTTTCTTTTCTAATTTACAAATGTCAAAAAAATCGGGTTTCTACGTAAGTCTGTTTGAACACTCAAAACATACGACTTATAAAGACTAGCATTTAACCGTCTGTAATCTTCGCTAGACGCTTAAAATCGTGTTTAGTATGAATAGTTCGCCACCGACGATGCTTACTTCTATACAAACAATTGCTGACGGATTTCATATAAAACTACCTTTCTTAAGATAAAAACCTGAATTAATCTACTTAGCGGTTTGATACGAACTTTCTACTGCAATAATAATTATATTTCAATTCTTCACTTAATGAATTCCTTTGCCTCATTTAACTACATTTTTAAAAATCTGCTATCAAAATCTCTTTCGATCTGATCTTATTTGATTGCCTGTTCGGTCTCATATATACGCGAAATTTATTTGAACTTTTTGTGGGAAAACTAACTTTCTTTGCATTTTCATATCTATAAGCCACTATATGCTTTTCAGGTTCTTTTTTACATCCAAAAATTGAATCTCGCATCATTCAAGATATGTTTATATTGAAAAAATTTCACTATGCACTGTGTGCTTTTTGTATAACTTTCGCCGACGACGGCCTATACAAACATCTCTGAATCCTTATAAATTACTAGTTTTAAGTGATTATTGACCTATGGTTTTCAGCAAGTTGATTTATAATAAGTTTATCATCAAACATGTCTCGAAAAGTGAAACGTGCACATCCTATATAAATTCAAGGGGAAATGAGCAGTCATTAACTTTACGAATTTCAGAAACAGTTTTTAGGCCCAAAACAAAAGTGTCTTGTTTTTAGAAATATATTCTCTGCATTCTTTTTGCCAATCTGAATACAGAGAATATATTTTCATGAACAGAGTTTTTATTTCAAACAAAAAACTGCTTTTGTCTTTTAGTTTTAATTTTTCACAAAATCAATGATGACTCATTTCTCCTTAAAACTTTCTGTTCATGTATTCAATTTGAATTTCAAGAAGAGATGAATGTACGTCGTATGTAAACTGATATCCATCATTAATAAATTCTGGTTTTAATCTATCCAAATTGGATAAAGGTCATGATTATTGTTGCATGTGATTTTCCAATCCTTTGCAAACCATACATTGGAGCGAATCCATTGCTAACAGAATCATGTAAAATTGTTTTTTAGTTGGCGTTTTTTAAACTTCATGCTCTGTGAATTTAGAATCTACCCTAGTACCCAACTTCCCATTTCACTGCTATAGAAATGTGGACGGTTTTTGGTGTGGCAACATACGTATTTCTATCTCAACACACAAAGCCTTTGCATAGAAAATTCCATCCATTGATTTATTTATTTTATTCGAATCAAAAATTAAATTCGCTTTTCATTCATCATCACGAAAATGCAATCACGTTGAATGCTGAATACGGAAGCACACCTTGCTTGCCCGGTAAGTAACGTGGGCACACTCCCAGCTAGCATTTGGCCGATCGATCGATACCGGCAAGAGCTCGACAGCCAGCGCCATCAGCGCAATATTGATTTTACCAACCTCCGGTTTCTCGTAGTTATTCGACATGATGAAAAGCAGCAAGGACATTCTCGATCAGTGTATAGTGGGCAGATTTTTTCGTTGGTTGACGCTGCCCCTCATGTACACGAAATTTTTGCACAACTGCGTATATAAAAGGCATTCGTACCCATCTCCCCATCCCAAATTCGCGAATGTCAATTCTTTCTCACGGAGGAAATGCGATAATTTCACTCAAAATTTCTTTTATAATTTAAATTGCTGTAAAGATTCCATACGAACCACGGGATGTTCATGTCTATTTTAGATTTAGATAATAGACTCCACGTATTCGTAATTTACTGCAGTTCTCAGTGAAAGATCAATGAAATAATGTATTCATAGCAAACATGTCGTAACTCTGCCAAAAGTATTTCGAATCTTCATCATCTCGAACTAATGTTCATAGTTAAGTTTCTGTATAGGAAATGCATCAACGAATAAGATAATAAGATGAAATATTTAAAAAAAATCATACTGTTTCGCAGATTCATGCACTGTTACGTGGATACAGGATGATTTCAAGCTCATTTCGGTAAGCCCCTCTTCCCCTTGGAATCGGGTACTGTGTCCAGTGCAGCAATCGGACCATGAGTGGGTAATCCGCAGCCCCAAACACCATTCCAGTTCACTTCGGAGCGAGAATTTCCACGTAATTGTATAAAAAGGGATGTGCGATCCTGATAGAGCGGGTCGGAAAAATAAATATAACAAGCTCCTGGCGTTTTTATGCGAAAACAGAAAGCATGCAAAAAATAAAACGCGTGGTCGCCGACTTGAAACTTCACCCTTTAGCTAAAATGATGAATATAGATTGCTTTTAACTGGTTGGCAAAATTCAGTCGCTTGCAATTTTACTCCCTTTACTGCTCGCTGGCGAAACAATTGAAAGTTTGACAGAGCGGCGTGTCTGTGATGATGTGTAGGAGTTAGCAACGGATACACAGGCGATAGATTCCAAATTGCGAACAAATACAGCAGCTCGAAAAATGGATAAACGATTACTGGACCAGATAACAGTTGGAAAGCAAACTTAATCTTGTCTTACCTGACAGTTAGAAATGAACGTTACTATAATAATGTGATTCGACGACAATGAATAATATAGAATATGCCATATTTCTTTTTTTTGCAATTACTCAAATCCTTAGAGGTTACCCAAAATAATTATTTTCTAGTAAATTTTGTCAAGAATCTATAAATGCGACGATTCTCATTATAAATAGTCATCGAATAGTCTAGCACGAAGGAAAAAAATGTTGACCTTTTCCTATAGTGTTTTTATTTATCCATGTTTCCCATTATGCGCAAAATACGACAAACGTTACAACGGACTTTCTCAAATGTAACCGGATTAAAACTGAGTTTGTTACTAAAGCTTGCTTCATTTAGAGTTGGAACAAACTTTTGCTCATATTGTGTCGCTCTTGGTGGACGGATTTGGAAGTTCTTGGCACCCACGCGTCGGAAATTTTGTTAGTTTCACCTATGTATTTTTGACATTCCGCAAAACGACTGTATTTTGTAAACAAACAACGTGGAAGTCGAAAGAAGTGAAAAAATCGTGCACAGTTATTTGGAAAATCCATTGTGGTCTGCATCTAAGCTAGCTAAACAGCTGAAATTGCCCAGAAATACCGTATGGCGCGTTATCAAACGGTATAAGGAAACATTGACGACGATTCGGAAGCCTCAAACTAATCATCGGAGTGAAACTGTCGACCGGAAACTGCGTGGTAAGATTTTGAAAACCATCAAGAGGAATCCCAATCTGTCGGACTGTGATTTGGCCAGAAAATTCGGTGCTTCCCATAATACCGTAAGAAGCATGCGATTCCGGGAAGGAATCAAGTCGTATCGAGCTAGCAAACAGCCAAACCGAACCATAAAACAGAATAGTGTGGCCAAAATCCGTGCTTCAAGCTATACGACCGGGTGCTAACCAAGTTCGACAGGTGTCTTGAAATAGTGTCAAAGTGTTAAACGATAGTGAGGTTTTTACGAGCACGAGGTTTGGTCGACCTCTAGCGAGCTTTTCCCCACTCCCGAGTTTCACCGGCCAGCAGGTATATTCAACAGTCATGTTTAACTTTAAACTTTACTGTTTCGCTTCTTAGTCTGTTGTACTATTCAGCCACTGCCACAGATGTTCTGTCGATAACATCCATGTCATCGGCAAAGCAGACAAATAACACCTTGTGGCGCTATGTTGAACAATAGGCATGGGAGACCATCACCTTGACGAAGCCTTCTATGTGATTCGAATGTATCATTCAACGTAGACTGAACCAGTACGACGAACTGCCTGTGGAAGCCGTTCGCGTCCTTGACGTTGCATAGCTCTTTTCGGTCGACGGTATCATACCCAGCTTTGAAATTCACGAACAAATTATACGTGGGGGTCTTTCCAGTGTAAATATTTGATTCGTTTTTGACCATCCTTCAACGAAGCCGGTTTAATGAATTCCCATTTCCGTCTGTTCGTAATTGGCGATAGTTGGCGGAAATGTTTGGGGACAGGACAGTTTCTGGTATAACTTTTGCGTTTCGTGAGAACGATGCAGCCGCTCCAACTCTGCATACTCCTGCTGTTCCGTGCTACTTGTGCTTTTTCTCCCGGCAGATTTGAGTTCTATTTGTGTCTTCTTCTATCTGTGTCTTTCCACGTTTTGATGTGTGGCACTGCGCATCTTGGCCACCCGGGTAGCATTCTCCACGTCCATCACCGTTCTAGATTCATTTTCAAGCCAGCCGTTCCACTGATTCCGTGCCACGTACCCGATGGAGTTCTCCGCTACACTACACTTTGATGGTGTCTCGAAAAGGGCGTCATCCAACTCGTCATCTTCGGACAACGCAGCTTCGAATGAATGCGCGGAGTTTTCGCCGACGTCGGGCTGCTTCAAGCCGCGATGGTAGGTGTACAGGTGTAATATCAAACCTGTTTAACTCATTTAGCCCCACACTTTTTCCAGCAGAGATAAAAATCTGAAACTTTCAGAAAAGTTTTGTTTTGGATCACCTAAGAAAAAAACGCAGAGATGTAACTTTAATTTTGTCCCTATATCCCGCAACGGTACGCCGAAAAAATGCAAACTCAGGGACTTATAGAGGGGTGGCGGATGGTATGCACCTTTTACATAGTTTTATTATTCCGGAGAGGTTAGAACAGTATATTCGAATCCAAAAAATACTGTCACTGCCATTCCCGCTTTTGTCAGTTTCGCCTTTGTCATCCGAAGGCAAAGTTACTAGTTTGAGCTGAATGAAAATTAATAAGACCTGTTATGTTTACACGGCTGTAATTTTGTTATATGTAACACCTAAGCTTTGAGCAAAAACAGGTCGATTGGACTTTTTTTTAATCTTTATTTGTTTCTTAGGGTCCAAGTTGATAACTCAAACCTAGCCTTCTCTAGAATCGAGAGGAGGGTGCGTTGCGTTTTCGCAACGCTGGGGCTGGGAAGAAATGGGTTAAAACATGCAAGGACTCCGCACACGGGGTTGGTATTTCCTGTGTCCTATTTAACATCGCGTTATAATGCATAATAATGCAAGTGTAACAAAATTCCTTATCAGGGGCAGCGTGTCCCCTGCTTTGTCACCATTGTCCAGAATAGATAAATAAATAAATAAATAAATCAGCGGGAAATAAATATTTGTAACAATATCATGCAGAGCCACGTAGAGCATAGTTTTCTCCACTTTTTTGCAGTTTTTCTCTGCCATGAAAAATTTTATAGATTTTCAAACAAGATTTTCATGTAATTTTATTTACATTTTCATACTTATTTTATATACTTACTTACAAAATTACTTATATTTTCATACAACATTTGTGGATCTACGATGCTTCAAGAGTTCAAATCCGGGTTCAAATCCGAACTCCGCAGAAGTCACGAATTACCCAAGCTACTGAAGTGACTATAATCGAAACAAAAAAAAGTGCATTAATTATGCTTGTGTACAAAATTTCATAATACATTCTTGGAGACTTCGGTACATATTACGTATATACGTTCTAATTTTATTATTATTATTTTTTAGTTATCGTGGATTTTCAATTCATGGGAGTTGGCGTTATGTTTCGTCAATTTTAGTTCAGTCAACGGGAGTTTTATTGTAAAACTCAGTATTGCCTTCTTAAGGATGAACTAGCTACTAATGAGATGCAGGATTTGTACAGCAAAAAACAAGAATAAGAAAAATTAACAACATGATCCATTATTTAAATCAAAAATGAACACTGAAGCAGTAAAAAAGAAAAAAAATCTCATTCAATTGCAATAGTTTTGGTGTTAATAAAACCAAAATTTATTATGGACATATA
Organism: Sabethes cyaneus; assembly: GCF_943734655.1. NCBI lineage: Eukaryota > Metazoa > Arthropoda > Insecta > Diptera > Culicidae > Sabethes > Sabethes cyaneus. The sequence continues at coordinate 99,454,953 of NC_071354.1, read as the reverse complement.
CAAAATTGAGAACTCCAACATTGGACGGGATTAAACTTAGGCCTTAAATAGGGTGAGGGGTGAATGAGCACTGACACCGTCTTTATCAAGCGATCAACTAAAATCGGTGACGTTTTGAAAGTATGATCGAATTGGTAAACGAATGTAAATATCATTATCATCAAGAAAACCACCCAGTTCAGTTTCTTGGAAACAATTTTGTGAATTTGTATACAATCTGACAAAAGCAATCTTCGCTGGGATGTTAATGACGAAGCACTTTGTCGGGGGTGTCGTCAGCGGTAAGGAAACGCAAAGTGCATGCAAAAGAATTTATTGTTCGGTGTAATTTTATGAGATCCTTGGCTCCACTTGTCGGTCTTTCTCTGTTTCTGTGCTTCTCTTTTTCGTTGCAATTACACTTTCGCACCTCACGCTGCGTTATCGCAAACCCGTACGTGCAAGGGTAAATAACATCTAGACGTCCTTCCGTGCCCTTACGGTTTAGTCACGAGATGTTATTAATCAGCTTCGAAATTATTTTCGCATCAGTCATTGCTGTGACTGAAATCCCTCGGTGAAGATGTAATGATAGAACACGTACAAGTTATTGAATACATGTTAGAAAAGCATCTCTTCAGATGTAAATCCACTATAGAGACTTTCCCGTGTAAGTATATGTCGAATTTTGAGGAAGGATTAATTGGTGCAAGAGACAAACAATTGTAGACGAAATTTTACTTGTTTGTCTATGCCGGAACGTAGGTAATTGGGCACATGACAATAAATTAGTAATCATCATTTTCCAGAGCATAATATTGAGCATAATAATACATATTAATACAGTTTCTAGAACAAAATTATTATTCCCGGTGTAAGAACTGTTTTCAAAATTCGAAAAGTTAATAATGACATTTTTCGAAGATGTAACATTTTCTGAATAGAAATTGTTTGGAAAATTCAGTGCATCAGAAACTTTGATGACCTTCTCAATGTTGCGTGCTTTTACGAAACATTTATCTTCCTTATTGACAGAAGAATTTGTAGACTCCAACAAAAAATCAAAATTCTCCTTATGAACGTTATTTTACCACTTCGTAATATGTTACCCCTCAAACCAGAAAGGGGTTTTAGACACAACTAAAAACAAGTTTTTGTTAGTCCGCTACTGTTAGGAAAAAAAGAAGAAAGGACGAAGTGCACCACGGTCATCAAAACATGAGGTGGGTATGCTAAGAAAGGATGGAGGAATCGAGAACGGAAACGCGAAATGTGTTGGGGTAGGGTTTTTTTACGAACCGCAGTCAATACATCCCGCGCTGTCTGCATGCTTTGTCATTCGCGGCTATTCGTATGTACACACAGCCCACCCACACAAACGTTTATGGTCATTACTCTCATTCTCAGCTCCACTCGTTTTCTCAACACAAACAGAATGATCCGTCTGCACAAACTATGTACAGATGCATTGCGACCGTCACTGGATTACCTCCGCTGGCATATTAATATTTGAGTAGCAATTTTCCCGCAAATGACAATTTCGATCGTATAGCAAACAAAAAATACTGGATATTTAACTACAATCTTCATTGTCGCATCCTACCTAGCGAAAAAGGAACACACCAAAAATAACAATGATAGAAGCTCTCACGATTGGAGAGTGTTGCACACGAAAGAGAATGAGAGCCACAAACTGTGTTGATAATGCAATACCTGCTCTTCTTCCGGTTGTGTTGTGGGGATAATCTCCTCCCACCCTCTAATTAGTTGAGTGGCTGTCAGTTGAGTGCTGTTTGGATATCGAGACTGCATTGTGTATTATTTTGAATATTTATTTTAGTGTTATTAATGCAAAGAGTGTACAATTAGGTTTTTGCGAACTACCGATTCACTGCATGTTGGATGATTTGGTCTGCCAAAAAGGGTATGAAATGGGGTGACAACTGACAAGAGTACAAACCAAACACAGCTCTGGCCTTCCCATCCCGGTCCCTATCTACTGCATCCACATAGTCATACCAGGGTAACTAACCAGCTCTAACCTTGAAAGTGGTGGTGGCGTGTGGTTTTCGACTGCCTAATCTAACAGCTGTAAATAACAATAACAAATGAGCCGCATGATCTTATTATCAGGGCTGCGAATTTTCAATTTCAATATCAAAATTTCGATGAAAATAAATGCAACTAGGGTAGTCGCTCCATTAGTCGCGCAGCTAAGCATAATGTAATTTCTTTTTTCTTGTTTATAGAGGTATATGCTTCAATTAATGCTTGTGGGATATAAATTTATTAAACACAAGGCATTTGTCACAAGGCAAGACAATTGCATTCGTTGTACGAGAAGCTTTATAAAAAAATGAATTTTCCGATTCAATTATATTGTACCAATAGTTGCGCTAATGTTAATTAGCTTTTAATTTTATAGACAACATCGTACAGCAATTAATAAATTGTTGTTTCATAATGCCAGCCGCCGTTACTGACGCTTAAACTGCTTACTTTATCAACGCCATGTTGCCTCTACGGAACTAAATCTTAAACGCAACCCAAAAGGCTTTTGGAATTTCGTAAAATCCAAGCGTAAAGAGTCAGGATTACCATCGTCGATGTTCCTGGATGAACGTACAGCTAGCACAACGATTGATAAATGCAACCTTTTTGCTACTTTCTTTAATTCAGTCTCCCACGCTGATTCCGACATAGTCGGAGATGCTTTAGAGTATACACCCAGTAATACTGTCGATGTGGACATCTTCGAAGTGACGCCTGAAATCATGAACAATGCTATACAAAAACTGAAAACTTCATATAAACCAGGACCGGATGGAATTGCTGCGTGCATCCTAAAAAAATGCTTTGCTCAACTGCTTTTACCGTTAATGCACCTTATAAATATGTCTCTCAGAAAAGCAACTTTTCCAACCTGCTGGAAAGCTTCATTTATATTTCCCGTACATAAAAAAGACAGCAAGCATGATATACGCTGTTACCGAGGTATTACCTCTCTCTGTGCCTGCTCCAAGCTTCTTGAGATCATCGTATCGAAATATTTGTTTCATCAAACTAAGCACTACATCTCAACGAACCAGCATGGTTTTTTTCCTGGGAGAAGTGTTACGACAAACCTATGCGAGTTCACATCGTTTTGCCTTCGTAACATTGGACAAGGGCGACAAATCGATTCGGTCTATACCGATCTCAAATCAGCATTCGACAAAGTAGACCATTCGATACTGTTAGCAAAATTACACAAAATCGGATGCTCTCCTGCGTTTATTGGTTGGCTTCGTTCTTATTTGAGCGGAAGACAATTAGCGGTAAAGATTGGTGGGTCCGTTTCACGCTGGTTTACTAACAGTTCAGGAGTGCCACAAGGTAGCAACTTAGGCCCACTTCTGTTTTCGCTATTCATTAACGATGCAATTAGTTGCCTTGGAAATGGCTCCTGTTTAGTCTATGCTGACGACTTAAAGGTGTTCAAAGTTATTGACAGCATTGATGATTGTCATTTCCTCCAAACTTTACTTGACAAATTTGCTGAGTGGTGTAGAGTCAATGGAATGCAAATTAGTATCGCTAAGTGTTGCACTATTAGCTTCCACCGTAAAAAGAGCATCATATCATTTGACTATACTATTAACGGAGAACAATTGAACAGAGTACAAACTATTCGAGATCTTGGAGTGACTCTAGACACTGGTCTTGCGTTTAGAAATCACTACGAAAGTATTATCGAAAAAGCTCGTCGTCAACTCGGATTTATTAGCAAAGTTGCCAGAGAATTCAAGGACCCGTATACACTGAAATGTCTATATGTTAGTCTTGTTCGACCGTTACTGGAAACCGCTTCAGTAATATGGGACCCTTACCACAGCTCCACTACCGCGCGAATTGAAGCCGTTCAAAAAAGGTTCGTGAGGTTCGCCCTGAGAAACTTACCATGGAATAATGCCCTGATTTTGCCACCATACGAAAATCGATGCGCATTGATTGGGATGGAAACTCTAAAGCAGCGAAGAAAACGGGCTAAGGCCATCTTTATTGGAAAACTGTTAACTGGTGATATTGATGCGCCGAAGCTTCTTGAACTCATTGATATGAATGTTCCCGGGTACCAGCTTCGCCGTGCAGAGTTCCTGAGACTTCCGTTGGGTAGACAAGTTTATACCATAAATGAGCCTGTTCGAGCGATGATGGATGTTTTTAATGATGTATCGCACCTTTTTGATTTTAATGTGACAAACAATGAATTTAAAAATAGACTGTTACAATTTGTATTTAGATAATAAGATAATTCATTAAGACAATTCGTCGGATGGAATAAATAAATAATAATAATAATAATAATTAAGTTTGATGTTCCTTTAATTGTGTTATTCCGTATACATTGCTAGGTTGCAAAGTAAAAACCCGATTTAATCCACCTAGTGGTGAAAGGAACCTTTGTTATACGGTCTTACTTGCTTTTTGAGATAGAAATCGACACGTCTTGGGAACATAATTCATCTATTGGTTAACGTTGCGTAGTGCGTTGGTTTTCATAAAATTTTTGGAAATTAAGTTTACAAAATTTGAACAAAATAGCAGCACCTATAAATTTTGATAGATCCTTTTTTCATGAAATTGCTGAGTAAGGGTAAGTTGGTTGCTACTAATTTGAGTAAAAGTTGTAAGAGGAAATATTATTCTTTAACATATACATTGCGTAGTAAAAGTCTAGTTTATAGGTTTTTGAACTACGCATAAATTTCTGTAATGCCATTCTTTTTGATTGACATCAATAAAGTTTTCTTGAATAAATTTAATCAATTTTTATTAACCTTCGGTTACTCACGCTGTTGCATTTTGTACAACACGTGTAGGTTTTTGAATTTCATTTTGTTATAAAGTTACAAATCGCTGTTTAACTAACGTTTATTCTTCAATTAACTTGTTATGAGCAAAACCTCATAATTATTCAATGCATTAATACTTTAAATGAAAATAGATCAACATAAACCGACATCACAGAAACGAATCAATCAGCATGTGAAGTGTACGGCGATTGGCCCTGGAATTTTCTCCCGTTTCTTCATATGAAAAAATGGTGTCTGTATGCAGCAAAACTATCAGCAAATATAAAATGTTTAAAATGTATCTGTTGGTAGTCGAGTCATTCGGGGTCAAAATTAAGGCATTTGTTTTAATCAAAGTTCTACAGTACCTAAACAAACAAACATATTCATCAAAGTTGTGTATTTTTACTATTTATACAATTTTGTAATACATGAAAAAGTCATACAACAATTACAAAAAGATCTAAAATAGAATAAAACTGATTTTGCAAATTCATATACAATGAATAAGATTTTTCTATCTTCGCTGAATAGATAGAAGATTACTGTATTCAATAAAATTTCTAGTAATAATATGTTGTAAAACTTTGCAGAACACATCAATGTGTTTTATTGAAACTGAAGAAAAATAATTTTTTTATTTCACTTTTAGGGGGATTAATCAAAAATTTAAATTGCACCAGACGATAGAACTTTCAATTTCAAAAATTTCTTCCGAAGGTTCCATAAACCTAAAACCAAGTTTTCCCAGTCAAAATTCTAGTGCGCATTTCTTTTTGGCTTTGGGCCATTGTGCGCGCGAGTAACCGTATTACAAAAGTTGGCGCGAGTGTTGGAGGGTTAATATCTTTTGATCGACAAAACCGGTTTTTCTGAAATTTTGCAGATATATTTGCTGCATTAAAATCTCTAATTTGATGCCAAAATAATTCAAACTAGATAAATCATCTTAGATGAAATCGTTATAAATTATTTTAAATTTTAATGTGTTGTATTCAAATGCGCATAACTTTTAAATTAAACGTCCAATCAAAAAACAAATCAATAGTGATCTATTAGGTTATGTTACCTTTCAAATGAGACTAATAGCACCTAAATCGGTTTAGTCATCTCTAAGAAACAGGCGATAATTATTACCTTGTCAAAACAGGTTTTTTAAGCATAACTTTTAAACCACTTAATTGTTTTCAATAAAATTTACCAGAAAAAATTAGCGTTAACAAGAGCTTTCATTTGATACCCAGATCGTTGAAATCGGTCATTTGGTTCCGGAGAAAATCTTCTTCTTCTTCTTCAGCAGCATAGAGCCGGGGTGGCTCGTGCTGTTTCAAGCACTCGTCTCCATTCAACTCGGTCTTGGGCCACTCGTCGCCAATTTCCTAGTCGTCTCAGAAGTCGCAAATCGCTCTCGACCTGGTCGAGCCATCGTGCACGTTGGGCCCCCCTGTTCCTGGTGCCGGTGGGGTTGTTGAAGAGGACTATTTTCGTCGCACAGTCGTCCGGCATCCTTACGACGTGTCCGGCCCACCGTAGCCTGCTAACTTTCGCTAGATGTACGATGGGAGTCTCCCCAAGCAGTGCCTGTAGCTCGTGATTCATACGCCTCCGCCACTCTCCGCTTTCAGTTTGTACTCCGCCAAATATCGTCCGCAGCACTTTCCGCTCAAACACGGCAAGGGCGCGTATGTCCTCCGTAAGCAGCGTCACGGCTTCAAGTCCATAAAGAACTACCGGTCTAATAATGGTTTTGTACATTGTTAGCTTCGTGCGGCGGCGTATGCTTCCTGATCGTAGCGTTTTACGAAGGGCAAAGTAGGCCCGATTTCCCGCTTGGATGCGCCGCTGGATCTCCTTACTAGTGTTGTTGTCCGCGGTCACCAGCGATCCCAAATACACGAACTCTTCTACCACTTCTAGTTCGTCGCCGTCAACGGTTACCGTCCGTGGGAGGCGCACATTTGTTTCCTTTGAGCCTCTTCCTTTCATGTATTTTGTCTTCGACGCATTTATTTTTAGCCCAATTCTCCTAGACTCCGCTTTCAGTCTGGCGTAGATTGCCTCCGCCGTCGCAAAGTTCCTGGCAATGATATCGAAGTCATCTGCAAAGCCTAGAAGTTGGCCACTCTTGGTAAAAATCGTGCCTCTCGTTTCGATGCCCGCTCGTCGGATCACCCCCTCAAGAGCGATGTTGAACAGCATGCAGGATAGACCGTCACCATGTCTCAACCCTCGTCGCGTCTCGAAGGGACTCGAGAGTGTCCCAGAGATGCGTACAAAACACATCACTCGATCCAATGTAGCTCTGATCAGTCGCGTCAGTTTGTCCGGAAAACCGTATTCGTGCATTATCTGCCATAGCTTGTCTCGATCGACTGTATCGTATGCTGCTTTGAAATCAATAAAGATGTGATGCGTGGGCACGTTGTACTCCCGACATTTCTGCAAGATCTGTCGGATAGTAAAAATTTGGTTCGTAGTTGCGCGAGCCCCCATGAAACCCGCCTGATAATTCCCTACGAAACTTTATGCTATCGGTGACAGCCGGCGTAACAGGATCTGGGAGAGTACCTTGTAGGCGGCATTTATCAGCGTAATACCGCGATAGTTGCAGCAGTCTAGCCGATCACCCTTTTTGTAGATGGGACAAACCACTCCTTCCATCCATTCCTCCGGTAGCTTTTCCTCCTCCCAAATCCTCGAAATAACCCAGTGTAGAGCATTTGCTAGCGTTTCTCCGCCATGTTTATAAAGCTCTGCCGGTAGGCGGTCCTTCCCAGCGGCCTTATTGGTCTTCAGCAACCTGATTTCTCGTTTGACTTCTTGGAGATCAGGTGCTAGGACATTACTATCTTCCATGGGCGCTCCTAGGTTAATTTCTGTTCCGCCTCCTTCTGCGACTTCGCCATTGAGGTGTTCATCGAAGAACTGCTTCCACCTGTCGACCACCTCGCGCTCGTTTGTAATTAGATTCCCTCCCTCGTCCCTACACATGTCAGGTTTCGGCGTGTAGCCCTTCCGAGTTTGGTTTACCTTCTCATAAAACTTGCGCGTGTCATTAGCTCGGAATAGTTGCTCCAATTCTTCACGATCCCTGTCCTCCTTTTGGCGCTTTTTTCTCCTCAGGATCGTGGTCAACTTGTTCCTAGCTCGTCGGTACTTGGCCAGATTCTCTCTAGTGGCAATACTTAGATAATTTTTCCAAGCATTTTTTTTCTCCTCCACCGCTTGTTGGCATTCCCCATCAAACCAATCATTTTGTGTACTCCGAGGCTCAATACCTAGTGCCGCGGTAGCGGCCTCTCCGATGGCCGAGCGTATTCTGCCCCAACCGTCTTCGAGGTTTGAAGCACCTAACTCCTCGGAAGAAGGCAGTGCCTCATTCAGTACTCGCGCGTAGTTCTCGGCAGCTTGTGGGTTATCTAGCTGCCTGATGTTCAGCCGAGGAGGGCGGCTTTGACGTGTCCGGTATACGGTGGACAGCTTTGAGCGCACATGTACTGCTACTAGGTAATGGTCAGAATCGATATCCGCACCCCGACGGGAGCGTACGTTCGTGATGTTAGAGAAGAACCGGCCCTCTATGAGAACGTGGTCAATTTGGTTCATTGTACGTTGGTCAGGTGATCTCCAGGTGGCTTTGTGGATATCCTTGCGCGGGAAAAAGGTGCTTCGGATCACCAGGCCTCGGGAAGCTGCGAAGTTTATACATCGTTGGCCGTTATCGTTTGTGTCGGTGTGCAGGCTATGGGGTCCTACCACCGGTCTATACATTTCTTCCCTACCGACCTGGGCGTTCATTTTCCCGGTGACGATCTTGATGTCCCGTGACGAGCAGCTGTCGTACGTTGCCTCCAGCCTCGCGTAGAACGCTTCTTTCTCATCGTCGGGTCTACCTTCGTGCGGGCAGTGCACGTTAATGATGCTATAATTGAAGAAACGACCCTTTATCCTCAATACACACATTCTCTCGTTGATCGCCTTCCAATCTATCACGCGATCCTGCATTCCGCCCAACACTACAAAGCCCGTTCCCAGTTCGTTGGTAACGCCACCGCTCTGGTAAAACTGGGCCTTTCCGCCACGTATCTTCCATACCTTCTCTCCTTTGCGACAGTTTCCTGCAGAGCTACGATGCCGAGTTTGCGGGGTTCCAGCTGTTCAATCAGCACCCGCTCGCAACCTGCGAAATTTAGCGATCTGCAGTTCCAAGTCCCGAGTCTCCATTCGTCGTCCTTATTTCGTCGCCTAGGTCGATGCCGAATATTCCGCTCCGAATATGCTTGAATGTTGTTAGTTTGTGTTGTTTAGGTGTGTAGCCGTACTAAGGCAACACTACCGAGTCTCGTGATGGAGCTGCCATCTTATAGTGCCGAGACTCACTCCGGAGAAAATCGTGTCACGTAATTTTCACATTTTTGCTTATAACTTTTAAACGAAACATCATATCACGAAACAGCTCAATAGTGGTCTACTAGGCAATAATACCTTTCAAACAAAAGTAATAGCGAACAAATCGGTTCAGCCATCTTCGAGAAACAGGCGATAGAAAAGTTGCACCCCGCACATACATACACACATACACACACACACACACACACAGACACACACACACACACACACACACACACACACACACACACACACACACACACAGACAGACACACACACACAGACAGACACACACACACACACAGACACACACACACAGACACACACACACACACGCACACACACACACACACACACACACACACACGCACACACACACACACACACACACACACACACACACACACACACACACACACACACACACACACACACACACACACACACACACACACACACACACACACACACACACACACACACACACACACACACACACACACACACACACACACACACACACACACACACACACACACACACACACACACACACACACACACACACACACACACACACACACACACACACACACACACACACACACACACACACACACACACACACACACACACACACACACACACACACACACACACACACACACACACACACACACACACACACACACACACACACACACACACACACACACACACACACACACACACACACACACACACACACACACACACAGACATTGCTCAGTTCGTCGAACCCTGTCGATTGGTATATGTGGCTCGGCCCTCCGGGCCTCGGATCAATTTCGTGTTTTTCGACCAATTCCTAAACCTTTGTTATAGTATAACAAAAGTAAAAACATTGTAGCGCAACTATAGAAATGAGCGCCTGTAGTTGTGCGCTCCAACTGCGCCTATAGTTGTGTTAGATTTTAGAAAATCGGCATTTTAGCAAATAATGCTTTAATTTTAAAGATGTAGTCTAACTACCAATACTCATAAGAATTTGTTTTACATAATTAACATAATTGTTTTATATAAAATGCTACGGTGACGAAAATATGCATTAATAATTAATAGTAGGGCAACTATTAGTACTACCACAACTATTGGATCAATACCCTATTAGTCAAAATCGGTATCATAGCACACCAATCGATAAAGAAAATACGTGCTATACCCGAGTGAAGATTTTTTTCACATCAATCCGTCAAAATTATTTTAACAGTGACGAGTTCATTCACTAGGTTCTACAGGGTATTGAATGGTGCTGTAAATATCAATATCACTAAGACGCTGATGATATTGAATGCCTGAAATTAAAAAGTGAAATATTATCATTTTCAATGATATTATCTAACTCAATTCTAAAATCTTATAATAAATTTTCGCATTTAATATTAGACATTCATGATATTGGCAGCATCTCAATGATATTGATATTCCAATATCAACAGGATCTTAATGATATTGAATTTGTATGCCAATCACTGCTCAATATGTAGGAATGACAGCTTTGTGTGTAAGTGAAGCAGATGCAAGCAGTCGGGAGGGAACAAATATAAATGGGAGCGAAAAAGCTTTCTGTCAAACGTAATCCTTTACATTGAGGATAAAAAGTTTTCGGCGTTTGTGCTTATTATAGAAGATATAGGCGGGAAAACTTTACAGCTCTATTTTGACATGAGATTACATCTTACTTTTTAAAATGCGGCTTGCTTTAAAAGTAAATACGGTTGATATTTTTTTTGAAACGATGGTTCTACAATTGATGAAAGGACGGTAGGGGAAAGAAATGATTTTTTTTTTTTTGCGAAGGAGGGGAAGAGCGGAAAGGAAGGGGGGGGGGGTATTGGTAGCTACGCTTGACAAGTAATCATTTTGACTCCTACCTTTTGTCCAATGCTGGAAGGTGCATGAGTCGAATCAAGCTGTAATCTGAGATTATAACCGGATTCGAACCCACTACTCCCGCCAGAGTATGTGGTTCGCTGGTACTTGTACCTTTGAACCATAGAGGCGCTGGACAAAAGGAGACTGCAGAATCCACTTATCAAGGAAGCGACGCGTTTTTGTTGGGTTATCGACACATATTGTGCCGCTTCCCACATCAATTGCAGATTGCCACCGAGCGAGAAGTTTATTACATGAGATTAGTCTATTACATAGGAACGGGACCTTCCCTCGAAAACCCGCGCCGAGAAACGCGGCTATCACACGCTGACAGACGAACAACGTCACGTGCAGTATCTTGCAAGTCGTAAGGACCGGCACAGTGTCGTCGTCCTGCAAGTAAAAAGTAGTTAGATTAAACTTCTCGCTCGGTGGTAATCTGCAATTGATGTGGGAAGGAAGCGGCACAATATGTGTCGATAACCCAACCAAAACGCGCTTCCTTGATAAGTGGATTTTGCAGTCTCCCTTTGTCCAGCGCCTCTATGGTTCACAGGTACAAGTACCAGCGAACCACATGCCCTGGCGGGAGTTGTGGGTTCGAATCCGGTTATAATCTCAGATTACAGCTTGGTTCGACTCATGCACCTTCCAGCATTGGACAAAAGGTAGGAGTCAAAATGACTACTTGTCAAGCGTAGCTACCAATACCCCCCTTCCCGCTTCCTTTCCGCTCTTCCACTCCTTCACCAAAAAAAACTTTCATTTCTTTCCCCTACCGTCCCACAGTGGGACGGCTTCAAAAATAGGCGGACATCAGCTTTTGCGGCGAAACTAATAAATTTTCCGCATTAGTGTCTTCGCAAAAATTTCTTGGTTTTTAATGTATTTTTTTGTTAGATAATGAAAAGTTACATTAAGGGGGTGGGTCAATATATAGAGAAATTAACTTTTTTATTTTAGGTCCAAAATAAACAGCCTCTAAGAAAAAGTGGTAGAGGACGTTATTCAAAGAGTATTTTGTGAAGGAAGAAAGTTTCTATCCCTTAAGGGAAAAGAGATGTTGAGCTACACAATAACAAACCCCCTTAATATGAGTTTTCATAATTTTACTTGCTTATGTTCATTTTTACGTAGTTTTGATGTTCAGTAAAGTTTAAGATATAGTAAAAATACATCTTTTTGCTAAAGAGAGCGAAGCTCTAACCTTATGGGATTTTGAGCTGTTACAGTTTCATGTAATTTTATAGTCAATTTTAAGGTGATTTATTTCAGAAAGGCGCAAGTATGCGCAGCCCACCTCAGCGACTTTAAGTGTTGTGATGTAGTGCCTTTCATTTCATGTATATATCACGGTGGAACACGGTGGAACATTTGAGCAAACTGCGACTAAAATATCACGTTTTACGCCTGAAAAATTACATAAAATAACAGAATAGACCAATACAAATGGTATAAACCCGTTTAAAATAAAAATAAATTTAATAATATCTGATTTAAAAATTCAATGATGCTATATTTCTAAATAACTGTTCATTTCTTCATCGTTAGCTTCGGAAGAGTCTGAGTCACGCAATAACTTCAGTGCTGCTTCACTAAATGGCATTTTCTTCCGTTTTGTGTTCTTACCCACTGATGAAATTATCGGAGCAGATAATAGCATTGAGCGGTTAAATATATCTTGATTTGTAGATCCTCTGTAAACATAACCGTATGCAATTAAGAACAAAATACAACATATATGATGACTAATATGCACCTTGAACATTTTGAAGCAGCAAACGGGAAACGATACTCTTGACTCCTCCGAAGCTAACGATAAAGAAATGAACAGTTATTTAGAAATATAGCATCATTGAATTTTTAAATCAGATATTATTAAATTTATTTTTATTTTAAACGGATTTATACCATTTGTATTGGTCCATTATGTTATTTTATGTAATTTTTCAGGCGTAAAACGTGATATTTTAGTCGCAGTTTGCTCAAATGTTCCACCGTGATATATACATGAAATGAAAGGCACTACATCACAACACTTAAAGTCGCAGCCAACCTCGGCTGCGCATACCAAAACCAAGAAATTTTTGCGAAGACACTAATGCGGAAAATTTAATAGTTTCGCCGCAAAAGCTGATGTCCGCCTATTTTTGAAGCCGTCCCACTGTGCGTCCCTTAATCAATTGTAGAACCATCGTTTCAAAAAAAATATTGATATATATGTATGACCGCATTTCAAGGTCAAGACTAAAAAACTTGAGATTAGTCAAATACGGGTGACCTACCAGTAATAGTGGGTGTAAAAAGTAGTGCGGTAAATACAGTGTGACACATATGTTTCCGAACAAAGTCGTACATTTTTGTTAATAAAGCCTGAATTTCGAATTTTACTACTAGAAGTTGTTTACCCATAGATACAGAACGCAACAAACAATCATTACTCTATAAAATCGCCTTTTGCCTGAATAACACACTTCAAACGCCTTTTAAAGTCGTTTCATGCGGCACGCTTTACTTCCAGCGGAAACTTAAATTCATCCAAATTATGATATTTATAATCCTTAAGCTTTTGCTGCATGTACCGCTATATACAAAAATCCAGTGGGTTCAAATCAAGAGAACTTGGAGACCATGTCTTTTTCGATACGAAATCCGTCGGATTAGCTTTGCACCACATCTTCACAAGATTTGCAGTGTGGGCTGGAGTTCCATCCTGTTAAAAGCCGTAATCTTCTTCACCATACATTCCCCGAACATAAGGAATCAAAATTTTGTTCTAAGACCATTTCTAGATAGTATTTTGCATTAACTTTCACACCCTTTTCAATAAATACAAGCTTTGGAACGTCCATGATCGAAACCAACCACAGCCGATCATTTTGAGCATGATGCGGTTGCGGTGTTTGAAGAACAAACAACTTCTCATCAGAATAGATCACTTCTGAAACACCGTGCCACAGAACAGACAGACAGAGCAGCAGTTTGCATCTTTCCTGCCGTTTTTGTTTTGTTGCTTCCGTTAATCCATGGATTTTACCCTTTTTGAATGCTTTCATATCCAGATCCATTTTCAAAATTCGACGAAGAGGTTTTCTTGTGATATTCAGCTGAACTGCCATTTTCCGTGTGGACCCTTGCAACTGTGACGAATCCATTCTCCGGTGAATAAAACTACGTCAAGTAACCCAAGTAACCAAGAGTTCGAATAATGGTGTCTAACAAGGGTTAAACAGCTTTATGTATATCAATCTATAACTTGCCAAGCAGCGTCACTTTTAAGTAATTAACCGAACTTTCAAGCTGTCTTGGGTTCACTGCATAGAACGCTAAGCAGCTTCGAAATAAACTGTCAAAAACTAAGAAAAAATAAATTTAGCAGTACTTCTATGTTCTATTTTTATACTTCTACCTAACTTCTATATTCGTTGCATTTGCCTGCTGTTAGGTTTGAACCCAGGTGTTCCGCGTTGTAAACCTATACCAATTCACCAATCCACACAATAATGAAGAGCATTACATTCTAATTTATATTTGTAATTAGAAATGTGCGAGGATTAAATTTATTCAAGTGAAATAAAAATAATTAATCTCCAATAGTTTCAGGTTCTGCTGGTTTGATCACCAGAAATATAAACAAAAACGCAACACGCAGAACTTGTTAGCAACTAAAGTTACTTCAGAACTTCATGTAGCATCCTAATAGCTTTGAAGTATCTATGAAGTACTCGCAGCACTTCTTAAAGCATTTAGTTCCACGTATACTTGATATACACTACTAATCAGCAAGAAAGTTCAACGGAACTGAATCTGAACTAATTATGAACTTTTGAGTTCGCGTGTCAAGTAATATTCGAACTTTTGGTTGCTTGGGAAGACTTAAGTCATGATGCCACACACATGGTTTTAGTTTGATTGTATTGTATACATCGCTGCAAGCATAAAATGATTTTTGTTCGAATATATATGTGTCACACTGTCATTGGACTCCAGAGCCTCTATGGTTCAAAGGTACACGGGTACCAGCGAGCCACACGCCCTAGTCATTACTTTCCCCTACCGTCCCTCCATCAATTGTAAAACCATCGTTTCAGAAAAATACTAAACTGCTATATTCTAGAAAAGTATGTATTTTGGCTGTTTGAAAATCTTTGGCGAACATCTTAAATGTGTATATATACTGTAGAAAGAGCTGTGGTCAAAAAATTGATTTTCGTAAAGTCTCCATCAAAATTGTTCCTTATCTCTAAAACTATAATAGCTAGAAGGATACTTTCTTTGAAAAAGTTCTTTATAATAATCTTCTCAAAAAATTTGTAAAACATTGTTTTGCTGTATCTCTTACTGTTCAAAAACTAAATTTTTTATCTGACTTCTAGGGGGTTTAATCAAAGAATCGTTCATACCAAATGAAAAAGCCTTTAACGCTAAGAAATTTCTCTTAACATACTTAACCAGTATAATCAACCATTTTGGCGCAATTAAAAAACTCATATTTTGATATCTCTGAGACCATTGTGCTGTGCTTGAGGAATGCAAGGAAACTCTCGGGACTATTCGCAAGGCGCAGGCCAGACGTTAGACTTGAATTCTTGATCGTCAACTGCGGTTGAAGGTCATTCGGAAAATCAAGGCTGATATCAGCATCACGGTTACATTATACGGGGAGATAATGAACCGAAACCTGAAAATGAAGAGAACAGTCACCAGCGACATTGGTCAGATGAGGAGTTCGGGGTGCCGGTTGGCCGGAGTCGTGATTGAGGAGGGTGTGCACATCGGCTGGTGAGCGGTGTCACCAGTAGGTTTTTTCATGCAATGTAACATAATTTCCTATTTTTCATCCTTAGAAACTGTTTCGATTAAAAAATTAATCAATGCGGGACACTCTCCGGGACGCTTAGTAATCCGGGACAAGCCATCTAAATCCAGGACAGTCCCGCATAATCCGGGACGTCTGGTCAGCCTATTATAATATGATTCATGTTTGTTCATTTCATTGAAACTTTAGTGGAAATAGATATGAAATAGAATGAAAATGAAATAGAAACCGAAACCTCAAATCGTTGTTACGACTATTTTTACTCGATTTTAGAAATTTACGCGGTTTTTACGTGAATTTTGGAGTTTACGCGGTTGTTTAATGCGATTTTCGGAATTACGTAAATTTCGTATTGTATTATGTATCCTTTGTATTTCGTATAAATGTATTCTTTGCGTAAACAACGACTGAGTACATTATTCTAAACAGAATTTAGTACCATGCATTTATGTCTGTCCAAATGTATCTAAGAAATAGATGTCCACGTGGAAAAACAGGGGCAGGGGTGATAGTTGAGTCAATATCTGCGGTTGTCCACGGAGTGGGAGATGGGGCTTGAAAATTAGTATCTTTCTGTACACGTGGTATCTGAATGACCCTAAAGCAAGAAACCGCTGCTGGTGATGGACGACGAAATCTTCGTCAAGGCAGACTTCAAACAGTTTCCTGGGTCCGAATTTTATAAGGCAACCGGAAGAGCAATGATAAACATTTTCAAGCATATGAAACTATCACAGTTTGGAACCAGTAAATTCTGAAATTCGCGTAAAAAGCCACAAAATTACAATAATTGTAAAAGAAAATTACAAAAATTGTAAATGAAAATTGACTAAATTTCAAAATTCCCATACGAAATCGCAAAAATTTCGGAAATTGCATAAAAAACCGCGTAAATTCCGAAGCTCGCTTAAAAATCTTACATAAAAGAAGCTGTACTAGACATGTCACCTTATGTAGTTCTGTCCATGGTGAGCATGAAAAAATGAAACTTACATTCGACTCAAGTGAAAATGCACATAAATTAATGAACAAGTAACAAAAACGACATACATTTTCCATCAAATAAAATGTACTTAGCATAAGTCGTTTTTAAAGATATACTTTTACATTAAGCCATATGTGATAAATAAGCCTAAATGTATGCAAGTCACGCTGCGATATTTTATATTGTGAAATACCATGTGATCATGATTAACCATGTTTTCTTTATATGCATGTGAAATGGTTCCTCATTAAGGTTACCATGCAAGATTTTGTTTAGATTCTCATTAATATACCTTCCATTTGCTACCAAAAGTATTACAGTCGGTCGAAGGATAAAACAATTGGGAATTGTTAAAAACAGGTCTCATGGTACAAACGATAATTTTTGGGACCATCCTAAGTGTCAAATAAAGAAAGTCTAAATTTTTCAGAATAGGAACAAGTTGCGTTAGATTTTTGAATGATGAATTGAGGGTCCAAAGCATTTATGTCACCGTAATAAACGAAAGAGAGTCTCACAATATTACTTAGGGTACGGGAGGGTATTTCCAACACGCTACTAAATTCGGCATACATAACCTTTTTTTTTGCTGCGCTTTCCCAAACAAAAACTTTGCCGCTATATAACAATACTAAAACGAATGTACTTTCATAAAAATGTAAGTAATTTGCTAAATTATATTCAATAAACATCAAAACCACTGTTTTTCCACTGGCACTGACTGAAAAACCCAGCATCAATCGCTTACGCGTATCCGCTCTTAATGATGGTTTGAAAAACACACAATTATGATCACGTTTACTTATTCTTGCAACTAAATAGCTGTAAATATGTTGTCACAGAACAATTCTACTTCTTTTCATCACGGAAGAACACAAAAATTCCTCTGATATGAAAATATAAATCATTTTTCATTCACTAGAAATCTGCAGCATTTTGCTTTTAATTTCAGCATATGGTGCTCTATTTACACTACTACCAAGATGTGATACAGAATGCAGTTGCGCCTGAAGCTCTTCTATCGTGTTGACATAGCTGGTACTTGAGTGACAACCACTTGCTTCTGGTGCTAATGTATATGTACGATTCAATGATACACTAGCGCCAGCAGCAAGCTGTTGTTACTCCAAAACTAGTTATCTTCAATGAGCCGGTATCTAGACAATACCGACACGTTATCCATCGGTTTCTCTTTTGATCTGTTTTTGAAAAGCATCTAATCCCTGTGCAGGCTATTCCGGCCGGTCGGATTTAAAAACACACAGACACCACTATAGAGAATGGGGCCCAATTTAGACGCAGCGACTTCATCATTTCTCGCGACTATAACTCAAATTCAGTAGTGTTTCAAAAAGACCAAAATACACGCCGATATTCAGTAAATATTATTCTATCAACTGGAATAAAAATCTTGTCTCGAATGAATATACATAGTTTCAACGTAATTCCTGAATATTGTTTAGGCTACCGCGTAATGGGCTGAAAATACCCTCCCGTACCCTAGGTCCTATTGAAGACGCACCCAAAAAATGTCAAAATTAAAATAGAGGCATCTTTCTACACGCGCACACCTACAAATAAGGGAAGTTCAGATGTTTTAAGTGCACGATTACAAAGGATGCGTCAATTTTATGTCGACCAACTTTTACTTGTAATACCTTCCCGATCAGGAGGACCTAACAAAATTATAACACATCTTGTTATTTTGTTATCAAATGTTCTAACAACAGTTGTTATTAATTAGATATATTACAATATAAAACATATTTGAACATCAGAAAACCTCGCGTGACTAGCCTCAGCCACGTAGCCAGAAGGGGGGGCCCGGGGGCCCAATTTTGATTTTAACTGTTTTATATGCATATTTTTGCGTTTTAAACTACAATACATTAAATGTATTGTGATGTATTATATTTATAAACAGTAAGATATACATATAATGTATTAGAAGCCAAGATAGGGCTCCTGGCCCCCACCTCTGGCTACGTGGCTGACTAGCCTTGATAACAACCTTGTTATAAATTAGCCTCCGTAAATGGTTAAAATATCAAAAATTATAACTAAACTGTCTCTAATTAATACCTGATTCATAACTAACACTGTAATGATTTTATCTTAGTTGTAACACATTGTGTTAAAGGTTGATTGTCAACATTTCAAGATTTTAGAAAAATAACACAGCAAATAAAGATATATTAACAAGTATTAGTAACTGTGAAGTGACGTATTTGATATACTTTTGAAATGAAGATGGTAATTAAAATAATTTTTGCAAGTAACATATTTTGTTATGAAAGTAATTTACAAGTAACATAATTTGTTATTAAAGCGAAATGTGTCATTCTTAGTGGTGGAATCTGAATAGCTCATTCATAACTCAATATGCTACTCGTATCTGAGTCTGTTACAAACTTGAAATTGCATCCTAATTAGTTTTTTTTTTCGATTTGTAACACAATATGTTAAAAATATCATAATGTGTTATAAAACAGATATAATCTTGTTATGCCCTCCTGATCGGGTTTACATTGTTTTTTTTCGCCATTATTTCTGTCTGTTCTAAACTATTGTTATATAAATTATCATAGGCGGTTAAAATCTTTTTTTCTTCGCATAACAAAAAGCATTTGGAAATAACGTAAATTCTGAACAATTTACCCCGCTTGTCCATAAAATTGACTTTTTGCATGGTTGCTTAGTTACAATTTTATGAACCGTTTACCAATAAATTTGTTTGTTTCATTTCAGGACTATTGTTCTAGTATATCTAGTATTTCATTAGGTAAGTGAAAATTTATTATCACATTCTATCCCATAGATCGACAAGCAAAGCTATGCGTCAAGTGCCAGAATAACTGATCTCAGTCAACAAAGTTTATTCTTACATGCATACGTTGCTGTATGCAATATTTATAGAAGAAAACCATTCCGGCTTGTATGCCATAATATTCGCTGAATATTTTGCACTCTTTCTCGTTTCCTGTATCTTTCCCTCATTACTTTTTTCTTCGCGTGGCGTTTTCATTCTGTGTCAAAAAATATTTCTCCCACGCATTCTTCTCTCCGCAGACATTTCTGTTTTTTTTCGGCCGAAACAGCTGTGAAAGTGAAATCGTTATTAGGTACTTTAAGCATGTCGCAATTTTTGACACTTTGTTACGATTAAGATAACTCACATCTTTTTCCTGTTTTATATGACCATACAAAACAGAAATAATGCCCCTAATTATCAATTATCAAAAATAATTGTTATTTTGAAGATTAAACTAAGACAGGAATGGCGTCTTCATGCATGCATATTCTATAGAAAAACAAAGTACAAATGTCCATTACCGTGTTACAATTTGAAACTCAGCCGTGAGTTGTTTTCATTCCGCTTTCATTTCAAGATCGGAATAAAAAAATGCACAAGTCTAGTAAATAAACCATCCATCAGTCGGGTTGAAAATCCCGATCAAGGATAACATGATGATTCAAGAGGCAATATCGTGTAACTGCTGAAAATAGTTTTCTAACTAAAATACAATTAGGGTAGATGCTCCATTACTAGCGTAGCTAGGCACAATGTGATTTCTTTTTTCTTGGTTATTGAGCTATATGCTATAATAATTTTTGTGGGATATAAATTTATCAAACACAAGGTATTTTTCACAAGGCAAGACAATTGCATTCGTTGTACGAGAAGCTTTATAAAGAAAAAAATGAATTTTCCGATTCAATTATATTGTACCAATAGTTGCGCTAATTTTCCCTTAATTAAATTTGGTGTTCCTTTAACCCTTTATAAGGCAGTGGCAACTATATTGCCACCAACAAAAATTTTTTATTTTGCTTCTATAATTATGTTGATGTCATTATAGACGCAAAACAAATATTTTTCGTTGGTGGCAATGTAATTGCCACGGCCTTATAAAGGGTTAACTGTGTTATTCCGTATACACTGCTAGGTTGCTAGGTGAAAAAACTTTGTAGCGCAACTATAGAAATGAGCGCCTATAGTTGTGCGCTTCAACTGCGCCTATACTGCCCATAAATGCATAACAGTCCCATCTGACTTTTCACCACTTTTGAGATAAACCTGGGAATCATCTTTAAATTAACTGTTCTTTCAATATTTCAAACAAAAAAGTTATGTTTGCTCCCAAGATGTTGAAAAAATATCAAACTATGTCAGTCCCATATTACAAATAAACGCATAACAGTCACAGTGGTAAAAATATATAAATAATCATCTGTTTTTTGGAAATGCCTGGACAGATTCGACTGCAGCGACTACTAAACGGAAGATTTTGTGGCCTAGAAGAACACTATTGAGGAGAATTTGTATCGGATGTACGATTCCGAAGTTACAGTGGGAACAAGTTCCGGAATATATGGGACTTGAACATAGAAGCACCTTGAATCACAACAAACCCATCATGTGACACCTATAAATACACGGATTTGCAAATCTAGACTATTGGTAGTCGTAGAAAGTGTTCAAGACGTCATTGGCCACATCTAAACATGTTCGTGAATGTTCCAGATACCTCTACGGGAATCAGTTTCTGGGCAGCTGGGCAAAATGCATTCATAGAATTTGGTGCGCATTGTCATTAACTGAACGAAACGACTAGTTATCTGTATCAGGATTCACAATTTTCATAGAATTATTGTGATTCAGGTCGGACTCGATTATCCGGGTGAAAAAAATTTGTTTCATCCGGTTAATCGATGTATTTCCGAAATTGGAAATAAAATAAACTACAAAGGATCGTTGTACTAGCCCCATAATTGTTATGAACTCCTAAAACTGGCTACGAAGTCTATCGATAAAATGTCTAAAGACGATTATACCCATTTTTTTATATTCAAAGCTTGATGCCTGAGCTTCCTAACTATTAGAAGCTTTCAAAAATCAAATTGAGTAAAAACGATCGGAATACAGGAAATGTATCACTTTATTGAACACGAACAACCACATTTTTGGTGAGAAAAAAAAACAATTATAAAATAACCTTACAACTATTTAATCTGAACTATTTCAATTTGATTTTGATTTTAATTTTAATTTTGAAACTCAACATAATTTGATCCTAATTAAAATGGTTCTACTTGAAGCTAATTGGAAGACCGAAATTTGCAAGTGACTACTTAATCTAAAAGTGAAAATTATTCTAAAATATAATGCTTTCGTAGCTTAAAGCTTGCCACACAACATAACCTGTGCCTGCTGTAAAGAGCGGTCATCCGAAACACATGGTCCGGTAGAACAGAAGGGAAATGATTTTTTTTTCAATTTGAGATGAACATTTAAACAGAGTTGTATTTGACTAAATCGTAATTTTGAAGTTAAAACTTGAAAAATAAACCAACATTTGTTTTATTACTAAAAACGTTGACAGTACCGATACTACCGGCATTTTATGTATTATTTTTCATCAAAAGTGCCGAATATCGACCGCCCTAGTTTGTAAGAATTACATCTAAGTGATTCTTAAGTGTTTCAAAATGATGTTCTTATCAAAGGATTCAGAAAATATAGACAAAATACTGCATTTCAAGTTGATTAGTCGGTTCCTTACCCTATACCCCGGTTCCTATTTGCACTTTGTTTGATGAATCTACACAATTTTTATTAGGTACGTGTTCGAAAATTTATATGAATTTCAGTTTGAGTCGTCTGTAAGTTTCATTTATTCACTCTGTGTGCATTTTGATTATCATGAAGGACACTAGTATAATATTTCCAAATCAGTTTACGGTGCACTTTAATATGTGACATCATACCGGATCGACCTTGACTTATTTCGGAACATACGTAACATATTATGGAAAAGTACACAGCATGCAATCTAAACTTCGCTAGAATTTTTAATTCAAACATTCTTACTCGAAAATTATTAGCCACTCGAAGAGATAATAATTTTTTGGTTACAACATAGCCACAGACAAACAGACATAACACTCGTTTTCCATTCTTCGCACCTATTAAACCGTCATTTCAAATATGGGCTTAGTTGGGAATGTCTCTGTTTTGGCGCTTTTTAACGAAAGAAGGGGAATGCCCCATAAAACATACTTGCCAGTTCGGGGAATACTCCTGTTGCTATTTTATATTTGGGAATGTCGATCATAGATGGTGCTAGTGTTCAGGTAAAACGTATGGCACGATAATTTTTGTTGATTTTTCTTCCAAGCGTTATGTCTGTTTGTCTGTGACATAGCCATAAAAAGATATACGATAATGCATATTTCGGCAATAAAGACTATCAGTAGTTTGAATGAGGTTTCCATCAATCTTTCCCAAAAAGGATTAAATTAAGCCATTCGGCGGTGTACAATGGAATCGCTTAAACTCTTCGTGCTGCTGTCGGATTTTAGTGGAAGACATTTCATTGCACTTTTACATAAATGGCACGAAAATGCAAAATTTGTCAATGCGGCTCTGTTGACGAGGGCGACGCCGACGGCGCTCAGGTGTTTCTTATGAATGCAAGTAATCGTAGTAATAAACGAAAGAGGCGTGTGAGCGATCGTAAACTGTACGACTTAACACTAACGTAGAATCACCTTGCAGCCTGGATCCTGGGATCGGTGCCGATGTCGACCGTGATGTGTAAATTTCTCCTGACATACAAATCGTGGTAATTATGTAGCTTGATTAATGTATCGTACATCTCTCGATTCTCCATTGCCGACATTGCCGATTGGAGATTTTTCGGATTAAGTTGTTCTGCGAAGTCGCCATGAAGGGCAAAAAGTTAACAAAGACAAAAACAGATTCTGGCACATTTCGTTTTGAACATAAGTTGTTTGCTGGTGGTGTAATATTGGTAAAATACGAAGATCAAACGGTTTGATCCTTGCTATGAAAAATAAGCGATGTACCGAATCGTCAAATTATCGGTAAAAGAATTATAAATTAAATGATGATGATTATGGCCCACCACTTATCCCCATACATAGGATTATATAGCTGGGCAAATTTATACTAAGATAATTATGTATATCTAATCCTGTTAAATGTCGGTAATGTTCTTGTATTCAAAAGACAATGCACATCCCATGTAGGGTAAGTTAGCCTATAGTGGACCCTTTACCTATAATGGACCTCGGGTACAGTTTCTGCATTTATTAGCTTGTGCTTCTTATTTCCGATGATATTTGACATGAAACCGGAAGTACTAAACATACCACACAGTTCAATTTATAACATTTTAGCTGAATTTAATCATTACTGCTTTAAAATCGAAATTTTCAACAAGTGAGAGTTCATTTTATGGTTAACAATGTGAAATGTCGCCATTAGTGGACCCTCTTCATGCAAAATACACTAGAATTTCTATAATGGACCTGTCGCTATCCTATTGTAAACCACAAGGTCCATAAAAAGAAAACGGATATTCCAATCTGATTTAAAAAGTGTGTAAAATGTAGAGATTTGCAACATAAATTGATATTTTTTTAGACTTAATCGAAAGTTACTCGTATTATAGGTACCATCGGTTGTGTGTTTAGCGTTACCAGTTTAAAATAATTCGTGGCAGAAAACTACTCAACGCATTGGAGAACGCATTGGATCTACAGAATGAGTTCATTCAAATGATGGCTTCAGGTGGATTTAAACTGCATAAGTGGGCGTCGAATTGCCCTGAACTATTACGATCAGTTCCGAACGCCGATAACGAAAAAAATGCGTTTTTCGAGAATAACCAAACGACACGTACGTTGGGTTTAACCTGGCAACCCCGATAAGATGTATTTTTGTCGAAATTGCACGAAATAAGTTTTCATAAAGGACAAATAACTAAAATGACTGTCTATTCAGATATAACAAAACTATTCGACCCATTGGGCCTACTAGGACCAGTGATAATCTTCCAGTGACAGCAAAGATAATCTTGCAGCGTTTATGGAAACTTGAGGTTGAGTGGGATGATGTGCTAACAGAAAATGATGCTGAATCCTGGACTTCATTTCGAAACCAGCTTTTACTGATGGGTGAAATACCGATTACCCGTTGTGTTCTCCGGTACTGTGTACCATGCCAAGTGGAATTACACGGGTTTTGCGATGCGTCAAATCTGGGTTTCGGAGCTTGTGTATATGTTCGTTCGGTTAATGAATTCGGCCAACGTTCAACTCCAATTAACCTCCAAGTCTCGAATCGCACCGTTAAAAAACGCTAAACCTACCATACCTCACCTTGAACTCTGCGGTGCGCGCGAACTAGCACGATTAATCTCAAGCATAAAGCACAACCTTAACATAACCCTTTCCAGAATCGTTCTTTAGTCCGATTCCACTACAGCTCTTTCTTGAATAAAGACCGACCCAAGCAAACTGAAGACCTTTGTGTGCAATCGAGTCATTGAAATACAACAGTTGACTAAAGGTATGGAATGGAGATATGTGAGCACGAACGAACACCCTGCTGATCTCGTATCGCGTGGGCTGCTGCCCAGCGAAATCCGAACTTGCACACTTTGGTGGTTCGATCCAACATTTCTGAACAAACACGAAACGAGCTGGACTGCAAACCATTCACAATTATTGGCAGATCAACTTCCAGAAACAAAAAATACAGTCAGCCGAAATACGGGGCCATCCGAAGGTGTGTCGCTTGCTTTAGGGCAAAGCCGGCGACTATGCAACAAATGATAGGAGATTTACCAGCATCACGCCTGGAGGGTGGCTACGCTTTTCGAAATACCGGAGTGGATTTTTCCGGTCCAATCTACTTCCGTCAACAAACTCAACTGTCATCTACAAGGCGTACGTGGCAGTCTTCGTTTGTTTTGCCACGAAGGTAATTCATTTGGAGCTCGTGTCTAATTTAACGGTGGATGCGTTCATAGTCGCCATGCACCGTTTCACGTCACGCAGAGGTAAATGTAAGAAGTTATTTTCCGATAACGGTCTGAATTTCGTTGGCAGTAAGAAAAAACTGAAGGAGATGCACGAGTTGTTCCAGTCCCAGCTTTTTAAGGACAAGCTGGGCACCTTCTGTTCAAAGGAAGCCATCGAATGGCATCTGATGCAAAATATCACTTCAAGCGCATTACCGGGACTGCTAACCTAAACTACGAGGAATATACAAACGTTCTCACGCGCATAGAAGCTGTGTCAAATTCGAGGCCCATTACACCGATGTCAGTGGACCCTAACGACATCAAGCCTCTCACCCCTGGTCACTTCCTAGTGGGAGGTCCATTGACCGACATTGCTGAACCCAACGTCCTCGATCACAAAGAATCAACACTTTCCCGGTGGCAACGACAAACGCAGATGGTAAAACAGTTTTGGCGTCGTTTGTCCAACGACTACATTACGACATTGCAGAACCGGAATAAATGGCACGAACGTTTCCCGGTGAATCAGGATCAAATGGTGTTCGTTCGCGAAGACAATCTTCCTACAATGCAGTGGAAGCTTGGAAGAATTATCAACGGCATTCCAGGCCCGGACGGTCTGGTACGAGTTGTCGATGTCCGAGTAGGCAACAAGGTGTATCGACGTCCGATCACTAAGTTATGTTTACTACCAATCCAAGACAACTTTTCTTCAGCAAGCAACTATTGATTGAAATTTCCCAATTTCAATGGGGCCAGCATGTTCAAGATTGAATCACACTATGTTACATAATGTTAAAATTAAGTTCACTATTTCAAATGTAGAAGGAGAAGTTTTTGATCGATTATGCTAATTAAATTAATTGAGATAAGAGAGAAGATTTGATTTGCCATTTTACTCTAAGGCTTTGCGTATTGAACCGAGTTAATAAACGATCTCTTGGCTTTTGATCACCGTACGATAAGGTCGTCATCATTGTAGTGTCCGCGCTGTGCTGTTCGATAAATTCAACAGTCCGAAATACCCAGTCCGTTTGGGTGCTCGTGGGTGCAGTTATCGAAGAACCGAACACGTATTATTGTTGGTGGTAACTAGAGATCCCAAATATATGAACTCATCAACCTTTTCCAGTCGCAAACGTTGATTACTCTGGAGCCTCTTCCTATATTTTGTTTTTGACGCATTGGTATGTAACCCAATCCCCCTAGCCTCCATTTTTA
Source organism: Sabethes cyaneus (assembly GCF_943734655.1). NCBI lineage: Eukaryota > Metazoa > Arthropoda > Insecta > Diptera > Culicidae > Sabethes > Sabethes cyaneus. The sequence goes on along the minus strand of NC_071354.1, from coordinate 99,427,978 downwards.
GTCTGACGTAGGTGGCTTCCGACGTCCGAAGGTTTCTGAACTGTTGGCTCCTTTTGTTGAAATTCGTTCCTCTCGATGTACGCTCGCCGGATCACATCTTCAATAGCGATGAACCCTATGTTTTTGTGCTGGCTGATTAATGAAGTCAGACATTTGATCGTCATGAATTATTCAATTGCGCTATAAATTATTCAGTAGCAGTGAGACACAAAGCTCCCTATTACACTCAAGTACTTTTTTTACACGGTTTAGTTTTTTGAGTATTAAGAACGGGGTAACTTAGAGACCATTCATTTATTTCTCAATACATTTGGGAGTAGCTCGACATTCCTCACGTAGATTGTAAATAGTTCCTTAGCTGCACCGTTTTCGAGTAATCGAAAAAAACAAACCGTGTAAAAAAAGACTTGAGTGTAATGAGGAAAACATACTGCTCAAGCCACAAGTAAAAAAGCAAAGGTCTTGAGGTTAAACGTCTTTCTATGACTTGGCCCTTCTTCATCAACAGACTTCGCAGCCAGCTATTAGAGTACAGGACAATTACGGAGCTAGTGCAAGAATCCTGCTGACTCTAGCTAGCAAGACCGCCTAGCCGAGATTCAAACATACAACGACTGGCTTGTTATACCAGCATCGTACCTCTAAACTAACTGGTCGGTTAGGCCTCAAGTACTGATACCTGAAAACAGTCCGTTCCCTTGTCACAACCCTGTGCGCGGTTCGATAACACTCGAGAGTGGCACCAAATCAGTTTATCCGGAAAACTGTTCCCGTGCATTATCCGCCATAGCTGTTCATGCTCTGAAATCCACGAAAATGTGATGCGTGGGCACGTTGTACTCCCGTGATTTATAAATTGCCCTCATGAAGCCCGCCTGATTTTTTTTATTGGGGTAAACATTCGATTACATAAAATACTTAAGAGTAACTATCCCATATCATATTGTGTGTTCAATCACAAGTGGTGACTTTTCAACAGTATTAGAATTGCAGCCTGATACTGCCCGACGAAACCGGCTGCTATTGGGGACGATGTAACAAGATCTGGAAGATCAGCGTAATGCCGCAATAAACTACAGAAATTGAGCCGATATCACTATGTGAGATTATGACTCGGTGGTTTAACTTGTTACAGAACTAAAATTTTTAAGTGACTGATAAAAATGATGCGAATATAAATTGAAATACGATCTAGTATCCATGTGAATCAACTCGCAGAAGAATTTCTGATCGACTGACCTAAAAATTGATATTTAACAAAGAAATAATAGGGTTATAATCGTTCCAGGCGTGACCACTTATTCACTTTTAATATTTTGATTTTACACGCTTACCTTACCGTAAGAGGCCGTCCAACGTAAGAGGCCATAATAGGGTCAAATGTTTTCGATTAACTTGACGCAAATATCACCGCCAATCACCAAAGGATGTTTGATTTCACTTTAACTCTGGTGGTTAAACTCTTTATGGAACTACAAACTTTAAGTAACTGATATAAATGATACGATCAAAAATTAAAGATTTTCTCAATAGATGAGTAAAAAATTGATATTTAGTTAAAATCTAATAGAGTTATGCTGCCGCTACTTGCATAACAGTCTCATTTACATAGGAAACTCCATAAAATATGAGACTGTTATGCGTACAAAATCTGACCACTTTTTCATTTTTCAGATTCGCATGTTACACGCTTACTTTTCTGTAAGAGGTTGTCCTAGGTCAACTGTCTATAGGTATTATTGCACTACCAGTTTAACTTTATACTATTACTGTATCTTTCACACTTTTTATGCCTAATTTGCTAAAATAATTATATACACTCTATTTTTTTTGTTTCAGATAATTTGTGAACAAAATATGAGTCATTAACTTCTTTGGCTTTGTTCCCCGATGCCTAGTTGCTAATCCTGAGTAGTATTCCATCAGAACCAGACATTGACAGCATGGCAATCAACTTCTCAGCTTCGTTTGCAGCCTGCTTGGCTGCAGGTCTCAAAGTACCGCGACAAATTATGTACTGCATTTCACAAGATACACCTTACGTTCTCTATAAAGACTCACAGGAAGGTACAGAGCGAACAGCTGCCATCGGAGGTCAATGGGGTGGCGAAATTTATCCAGCATTACAGAACGCACAATCGCAGCACATATCCACTCAAAACAATGCTTCACATCATGTCGCAAATTCCACTGGAATTCCACATCAGCAACCACAAGCTCAACAGTCTTCGTTACCGACTCCCAACAGCCCTCCTAATCATCAGGAAAGCAGACTGCAGTCACAACCGGGTGAACAAGCCAATGGTCAACTACACAGCCCAGCTAAAAGTCCATATCCACAACACAACGGAACTGAACTAGATGAGCGAATAATGAAGGTAACAAGTATATTTGTTTGTCTTATTTTTTAACAATTTCAACTGTCTGTAATTCTAGGCGCAAAATATACCGCAAAACGTGAATCAACAACATAACACATCTCTAGGCCAAATCCAACCAAGTGGGCAAACAACTTCCCCTTCTCAAATAATTGAACATCCAAATCAACAATCTAACCAAAATAACCATAACCCACAAATCGAAACATCACAACAGCAGCAACAGCAACAAAATGCTACTAACCAACAACAATGCTATCCGGAACCTGCACAGCCAGAACTGAACTACTACACACAACGTCATCACGGTCCCCAGGCTGCAATGTTACCTCCGCCAGGTTTCGCTCCGTTACATCACTATTTGAATAAATCCGGAGTGCTTTCTGCGATGCCAGCCGGGATGGAACATGGTAACCATTTAGAACAGTATGCTATGCCAGATTTACTACACGGCAATCAAGTGCATCATCCCGTCTCCAACGGAACTCACAAACCCAAAGGATCCGATCTTCGCCTCTTCAAGTGTTTAACCTGTGGCAAGGATTTTAAGCAAAAAAGCACTCTTCTACAGCACGAACGGATCCATACCGATTCTCGCCCATACGGTTGCCCGGCGGTCGAGTGTGGCAAACGTTTTCGCCAGCAATCGCATTTGACGCAGCATCTTCGGATTCATGCCAACGAAAAACCCTTCGTGTGTCCCTTCTGCCAGCGTGCTTTCCGACAGCGAGCTATACTAAATCAACACATCCGAATTCACTCAGGTGATAAGCCGTTCGGCTGCCCGTATCCGGAATGTGGCAAAAAATTCCGTCAAAAGGCCATTTTGAATCAGCACGTGCGCACCCACCAAGGCGAGCGATCGATTATTGATTATTTGCAATTTGTATCTTCTTTTTTTGTCATCCGTCTCTAATACGCTATACTAATTTTCTGGCCCCATTAACTAAGGTTGCAGAAAGTATTTGAAGATGCCAAAACATTTTTATTTAATTTCCTGTTTAATATATTACCGACTCAAAATGATACGAATTCTTCAAATAACGACTGTTCCTCAATTTATCTCCTAAAGTAACAACGGGTGCAGAGTACGATATTATTTTACTGCAGAAGGAATTCCTTTTATTTAAATTATAAATTTTAAACAAACGAATTGGCTCAAAATGTGTCGGGAATAATTTCCAAATTATGAAACAAAAATTAATAGAAGCCACCCAATCCATAATTGGATAAAGCACCTATTAGGCATCACAACAAAAAGACGTTTTGATTATTCTTACAGATGTATCACCGCATTTAATTTTCAAAAACGGGCCGCATGCTACACTATGGCCGCAGGATGTTCCCTACCCACCCGAACAGGAAGGTCAACCCAAAGATGAACAAACTTTCGGAGATGAAGTATCACAGGGTACTCCCGAGTCTCGTGGCTGTTTCTCTCCCGAGACTAACCTTCAATATCCATCGTATTTCAAGGACACAAAAGTTGTCAATCATTCAATCTTCGGGAACAACTTGCCCTACTTAAACAAAGCACCAGGCTCGAAAGCTCTATTGCCGGATGTCATACAACATGGACGATCGGCTGGAATGCCGCTGTATGTACGGTGTCCCATATGCCAGAAAGAGTTCAAACAGAAAAGTACACTGCTTCAACACGGCTGCATTCACATTGAATCGAGACCATATCCGTGTCCGGAATGCGGCAAACGTTTCCGGCAGCAGTCACATCTCACGCAGCACCTCCGAATTCACACGAACGAAAAGCCATTTGGTTGTCCGTACTGTCCACGCTTTTTCCGGCAGCGCACGATACTCAATCAGGTATAACTGAAAAAATACAATTACATTATTCTAGAAATAAAAAGTAATTAACCACGTGGCCGTTTTAGCATATACGCATACACACCGGTGAGAAACCTTACAAATGTGCACAGTGTGGAAAAGATTTCCGCCAGAAGGCAATACTCGATCAGCATACCAGAACACACCAGGTAGTTGTAAAATTACGATTTATGTTATCATTTATATTATAACTAGCTGACCCGACAAACTTCGTATTGCCACAAATTAACCTGTGTTGTACATAAATCATGAATCTCGGATGATCTTTGTCACTTCTCGAGTTTTGCAAGCCCCCCAGTGGGCGGCGCTTCCGACGGCGGGTCACCGGCAACACTCGCGACCGGCTCGTCCTGAATGATCTAGTGTTACTATAGATAGTTTTTGTGGTCTTGTTATTGATTAATGTTTTATGGAAGAGTCTCGAATTTCTCGAGTTGGATTAGTTTTTGAGTTTCGCAAAAATTTCTGTTTTATTTGTATGAGAGTCCATATCCCCCTACCACAGGGGTGAGAGGTCTCTAACTATCATAAAATAAATTCAAGACTCAAAAATCTCCTACATGCTAAATTTGGTTCCATTTGCTTGATTAGTACTCAAATTATAAGGAAATTTGTATTTCATTTGTATGGGAGCCCACCCTCTTAAAAGGGAAAGGGGTCGTAATACACCACAGAAAAAAAATTCTGCCATCTAAAACTCTCACATGCCAAATTTGGTTCCATTTGCTTGATTAGTTCTAAAGTTATGAGCAAATTTGTATTTCGTTTGAATGGGAGCCCCCCCCTCCTAAAAAGGTAAGAAGTCCTAATTCATCATGGGAAAAATGGTTGCCTCCAAAAACACCCACATGCCAAATATGGTTCCATTTGCTTGATTAGTTCTCGAATTATGAGGAAATTTGTATTTCATTTGTGTAGAAGCCCCCCCTCTTGAAGTGTGGAAGGATCCTAATTCACCGTAGAAAATATTTTTGCCTCCAAAAACCTCCACATGCCGAATTTGGTTCTATTTGCTTGATTAGTTCTCGAGTTATGGGGAAATTTGTATTTCATTTGTATTGGAGCCCCCCCTCCTAATGTGGGAAGAGGTCCTAATTCATCACAGAAAAAATTCTTGCCTCCAAAAACACCTACACGCCAAATTTGGTTCCATTTGCTGGATTAGTTCTCGAGTTATGAGGAAATTTGTATTTCGTTTGTATAGGACCCCCCCTCCTAAAGTGGGGAGGGGTCCCAATTCATCATTGAAAAAAAAATTGTCTCCAAAAACACACACATGCCAAATTTGGTTCAATTCGCTTGATTAGTTCTCGAGTTATGAGGAAATTTGTATTTCATTTGTACAGGAGCCCCTCCTCTTAAAGTGGGGAGGAGTCCTAATTCACCATAGAAAATTTTCTTGCTCTCGAAAACCTTCACATGCCAAATTTGGTTGCATTTGCTTGATTAGTTCTCGAGTTATGAGGAAATTTGTATGGAAGTCCCCCCTCTTAAAGGGGAGAGGAGTTATAATTCCTCTTATAAAGAGGGGAGGGGTCTCAATTCACCATAGAATAAATTCTTGTCACCAAAAAAAATACCCCCATGCCAAATTTGGTTCTATTTGCTTGATTAGTTCTCGAGTTATGAGGAAATTTGTATTTCATTTGTATAGGAGCCCTCCCTCCTAAAGTGGGGAGAGGTTCTTATTCATCATAGAAAACATTCTTGCCTCCAAAAACACCTACATGCCAAATTTGGTTCCATTTGCTGGATTAGCTTTCGAGTTATAAGGAAATTTGTATTTCGTTTGTATAGGAGCCCCCCCCCCTCTTAAAGTGGGGAGGGGTCCCAATTCATCATAAAAAAAAATTTGTCTTCAAAAACACACACATGCCTAATTTGGTTCCATTTGCTTGATTAGTTCTCGAGTTATAAGGAAATTGGTATTTCATTTGCACAGGAGCCCCCCCTCTTAAAGTGAGGAGGGGTCCTAATTCAACATAGAAAATTTTCTTGTCCTCGAAAACCTTCACATGCCAAATTTGGTTCCATTTGCTTGATTAGTTCTCGAGTTATGAGGAAATTTGTATGGAAACCCCCCCTCTTAAAGGAGAGAGGAGTTATAATTCCCCTTATAAAGAGGGGAGGGGTCTCAAATTACCCTAGAATAAATTCTTGTCACCGAAAACACCCACATGCCAAATTTGGTTCTATTTGCTTGATTAGTTCTCGAGTTATGCAGAAATTTGTGTTTCATTTGTATGGGAGCCCCCCCTCTTAGTTGGGGGAGGGGTCTCTAACCATCACTAAAACCTTTCCTGGCCCCAAAGACCTCTACATGCAAATTTTCACGCCGATTGGTTCAGTAGTTTTTGATTCTATAAGGAACACAGGACAGACAGACAGAAATCCTTCTTTATAGGTATAGATGTGTTCAATTCATCTGCCATTGCTGTTTATCTTCTTACTGTTCTCGCTCTTAGAGTACATTTTATCATAAAGATTGCTTCGCAATGCACAAATAATTAATGGTTTCCGCGTCATGAATGGCCGAAACAGAAGATCGCAAAAATGAATTTAAGCCGCCTAAAAAGACCTACCATACAGAACAATAAACCCTTTGGCAGGCAAAATAATTCCAGTCAGTGCAGTGATGCAAAGAAAATTTTGATGTGTAGAGTTCAGAATGGGAATGAGTAATCAAAAAGTTTCCTTTGCTTCCAGCGTATACATTCACTCGAACGAATAAATTATGTACCTCTCCGATTTCAATGTGATCATCAATCAACTTCCACGCACTCGGTAAGGTTTGGATCAGCATCTAGTCTATCCTTTGTGCGTTTTGTTTCGAGGGTTAAGTTCGACGTGAAACAAGCTCAATAATGCAATTCGATAAAATATCAAAGTTAAAAGACAGCTCTAAAAATTTAATTAATATTTGCAGCTTTGCGTACGATCATAAGTGGAACCAATTTCAGCGAAAAATGTGATGCAAATAATTCGTCATACAATGCATAAATGCACAAATATTTTGGACTAAATAATACCTAAATAATACCTACCTGCAATAATACGGCTAACACAACTAACGTCGAACAGGAACTATCCACTGTCCGCATACCAAACGTTCCACCTCTAGCAGCTAGTCAGCAACACGGTCGACGAACTTGATGTCCCGCGAGTAAAATGATGTTGATGAAGTCACTAATTCAGCGTCGAAATATCACGTGTTGCTGCGAACCGATAGCACGATCGATAAAACTGAAGTCCCGTTGGTAAAAGGTTGTTAGTGTCAGGACAAATCCTGGTCACGGCACCAATGTTCCGGATCGTCGTTAGGGGGGCCGATTACCAACGGGACTGGATGTCTTCACACTAAAATAAAACGCTAGATTCATCTTACGGCAACCATCCGCCAACAGCGGTGGTTGCTAGTGCACTGTATAATTGCTATTTATTATTTGCCTTTTATACCCTTGCGGTAAATAGATTTAATACATGTTCAAAATAATAGCCTTTGTGCATCACGTTCGGTTGAACGGACAATAGCGTCTTGTGACTAGCTGGACAATAGAAGCTAAGCGCGATGGATTACAATGCGGCTTTCTGCCGCAACAGTAATTTTTTTCTTGTAATCAGCAATCTATACCTATAAAGAAGGATTTCTGTCTGTCTGTCTGTCTGTCTGTCTGTCTGTCTGTCTGTCCGTATGTTCCTTATAGAATCGAAAACTACTGAACCAATCGGCATGAAAATATGCATGTAGAGGTTTTTTGGGGCCAGGAAAGGTTTTAGTGATGGTTAGAAACCCCTCCCCCCACTAAGAGGGGGGGCTCCCATACAAATGAAACACAAATTTCTGCATAACTCGACAACTAATCAAGCAAATAGAACAAATTTTGGCATGTGGGTGTTTTCGGTGACAAGAATTTTTTCTATGGTAAATTGAGACCCCTCCCCTCTTTATAAGGGGAATTATAACTCCTCTCCTCTTTAAAAGGGGGGGCTTCCATACAAATTTCCTCATAACTCGAGAACTAATCAAGCAAATCGAACCAAATTTGGCATGTGAAGGTTTTCGAGGGCAAGTATATTTTCTATAGTAAATTAGGACCCCTCCCCACTTTAAGAGGGGGGGCTCCTGTACCAAAGAAACACAATTTTCTTCATAACTCGAGAAGTAATTAAGCAAATGGAACCAAATATGGCATGTGGGTGTTTTTGGAAACAAAAATTTTTTCTATGACGAATTGGGACCCCTCCCCGTTTTAGGAGGGGGGGATCCTATACACATGAAAGACAAATTTCCTCATAACTGAAGAACTATTCAAGCAAATAGAACAAAATTTGGCATGTGAAAGTTTTCGAGAGCAAGAATATTTTCTATGGTGAATTAGAACCCCTCCCCACTTTAAGAGGGGGGGCTCCTATACAAACGAAATACAAATTTCCTCATAACTCGAGAACTAATCAAGCAAATGGAACCAAATTTGATACGTGGGTGTTTTTGGAGACAAATTTTTTTCTATGATGAACGGGGACCCCTCCTCACTTTAGGAGGGGGGGCTCCTATACAAATGAAATACAAATTTCCTCATAACTCGAGAGGTAATCAAGCAAATGAAACCAAATTTGGCATGTGAGAGTTTTCGAGGGCAAGAATATTTTCTATGGTGAATTAGGACCCCTCCCAACTTTAAGCGGGGGGGCTCCTATACAAACGAAATACAAATTTCCTCATAACTCGAGAACTAATCAAGCAAATGGAACCAAATTTGGCATGTGAAGGTTTTCGAGGGCAAGAATATTTTCTATAGTAAATTGCGACCCCTCCCCACTTTAAGAGGGGGGCTCCTGTACCAAAGAAACACAATTTTCCTCATAACTCGAGAAGTAATTAAGCAAATGGAACCAAATTTGGCATGTGGGTGTTTTTGGAGACAAAAATTTTTTCTATGATGAATTGGGACCCCTACCCATTTTAGGAGGGGGGGCTCCTATACAAATGAAATTCAAATTTCCTCATAACTCGAGAACTAATCAAGCAAATGGAACCAAATTTGGCATGTGGAGGTTTCTGGTGGCAAAAATATTTTCTATGGTGAATTAGGACCCCTCCCAACTTTAAGAGGGGGTGCTTCTACACAAATGAAATACAAATTTTCTCATAATTCGATAACTAATCAAGCAAATGGAACCATATTTGGCATGTGGGTGTTTTTGGAGGCAACCATTTTTTCTATGATGAATTAGGACCCCTTACCTTTTTAAGAGGGGGGGCTCTCATACAAACGAAATACTAATTTCCACATAACTCTAGAACTAATCAAGCAAATGGAACCAAATTTATCATGTGGGTGTTTTTGTAGGCAAGAACATTTTCTATGGTATATTTTCTATGGATTTCCCCACTTTAGGAGGGGGGGGGGGCTCCTATACATATGAAAAACAAATTTCCTCATAACTCGAGAACTAATCAAGCAACTGGAACCAAATTTGACGTGTAAGTGGTTTTGGACGCAAGATTTTTTTCTATGGTGAATTGAGACCCCTCTCTTCTTTAGAAAGCGAGTTAAGGCCCATCTCCCCTTTAAGAGGGTGGGCTTCCATACAAATGAAATGCAAATTTCCTCTTATCTCGAGAACTAATCAATCAAATGGAACCAAATTTGGCATGTGGGAGTTTTAGATGGCAGAAATTTTTTCTATGGTGAATTACGACCAGCTCCCCTTTTAAGAGGGGAGCTCCCATACAAATGAAATTCAAATTTCCTTATAACTTGAGAACTAATCAAGCAAATGGAACCAAATTTGGCATGTGGGAGATTTTGGAGTCTTGAATTTATTTTACGATAGTTAGAAACCTCTCACCCCTGTGGTAGGGGGATATGGACTCTCATACAAATAAAACAGAAATTTTTGCGAAACTCAAAAACTAATCGAACTCGAGAAATTCGAGACTCTTCCATAAAACATTAGTCAATACAAGACCACAAAAACTATCTATAGTAACACTAGATCATTCAAGACGAGACGGTCGCGAGTGTTGCCGGTGACCCGCCGTCGGAAGCGCCGCCCACTGGGAGGCTTGCAAAACTCGAGATTGTGACAAAGATCATCCGAGATTCATGATTTATGTACAACACAGGTTAATTTGTGGCAATACGAAGTTTGTCGGGTCAGCTAGTAAGCTAAATAAAAAAATTGTTTTAGAACAAAACAAGCAATCCTATTTTATCCTGATTTTTATTCCGTTTGCATCCTAAATTCTGAAAAAAGTACTTGACATCTCTGAACCCAATCGTCTTCGATAGTTGAGGCAGTATTTTAATCGTCAAATGTTAAAGTGATATAAAAAAAACAAATGCGCGTGTCGTCGATGCGCAGCTCGTTGTAGATTTGAGTAAAAATGTGTTAAAGTGATAAATGTATAAAAAACGTGTGCTAAGGAGGTACGACCGGCACCTTTCGAACGGGGTAAGACAGACATTCTTGCAGATCGCCGGCAACACTCACAGTCTGCTTTTTTTCACTCATCTTGAACTCGTTAAAATTCTAGATACATGATTTGACTTCTATTGTGCTTATCATTAAATTCTAATGTGATTCGAGGTACCACATGATGGCTTTAGTTAATTGCTTCCATTCTCATATTATGTATTCACGCTATCGTATTCCGTATTCTGCCCATATCTTCGGAACTTGTTAACCGATTCCAACCATAATCAATAACGACGTATTAAACATTATCACTTTTCATTTGGTAGTGGCTGTTTACAAATCGGTTCAGTAGCAGGTGCGTAATTCATAAAAATTTGGTGCGGGTTTCACGCACACTTCCTGATGAACGCCATTTGTTTGTCTGTTTCAAAAATTTACTGTATTTTGTAAAATAATCGATCAAAAGCACTATAGTTATAGTGAATCTAAAGCAGAATAAGACGTACGCCAGATTATCTTAGCAAAGAAATATTTGCTCGGCAAATCGTAGAAAATTTGGTTGAGTAACACCGATTCGGTCTCAATAAGACGTACGCCAGTTACTACTTGTATTAAATAAGCATTGAATTTTAGCCTACATGAACCAGCCTACAGAAGTATCAATACTTTATAATTTCCTTTTTTTTTCTTACTTTAGGGAGATCGACCATTTTGCTGTCCTATGCCGAACTGTCGAAGAAGATTTGCAACTGAACAGGAGGTCAAAAAGCACATTGATAATCACATGAATCCGCATTCATCAAAATCACGTAAATTAGCATCAATGGCTGCGTTAAACAATAACAACAACAATACCAATAACAATAATAATAACAACAACAACAACAACAACAACAATAATAATAACAATAACAACGCAGCACTAGAACAAAAAGTTTCGCCTACCTTTCTGGTGGATAAACAGAACAACCTAATCCAACGTATGGGCCCTGTGAAACATGAATTGTATTTTCCACAATGTTATGGTTCGCCATTTAACCAGCCATTCATAGCAGGAGCTGCTGTTGTAACCACGAATGCAGCGGCTGCCAGTGGTCCAACCACTGCACCATCAACAGCCGCGGGACCCAATCCCAATCAGCAGCAAAATCCGACTACGACCAGTGTTGCAGCTGTTCCGACATCGATAGCTGCCGTCGTCGCTGCGCCAGCTCCCCAAACTATTGCAGCGCAGTGACATCTGCTGGGCGGACAACATCATCCTGGAGTACCGCAAGCGCTCTCAACGCCCGTTGGCCCACCGGCATTGATTGCAATTCATCAGTAAAAAGCATATGTTCTTCATGAATATGTGTCGATTTAGTGGAAAAATTCACTGTCATTAAGGTTTCCACCATTTGTAAACAACTCTACGTAAAGTATGGTACGCAATCAGCAAAACAATGATTATGTTTAAGGGATTGGTGCAAATTTTTCGCTGTTCAAAAATAAGACACTTTTTTCTCAACATTATATCGCGGATTACGAAACGTGTGATATAAAAGTAGAATTGTCGAACGAAACGACTGGAAATAAGAAGATACCGCATAATTTTTATTTTCGCGATGGCTAGAAGTAATGTTTTTCAATTTTATTTTCTGTGAATTTTGATTTTCTCATGATATTGTTTAAGAGTAAAATAATTTTTCTAACGAGTAACGATTCTCACATGAAATATGTAACGCTACTAAAATTTATAATTATGTTAATGCTCAATAGAAATGAATAGAATATACGGATAGAATATCGAGGAAAAGTCGTGTAGAAAACTGCAATACAAACGCATGATAGGTTATATGTGTACTCCGTCGCGGTGTTATCTTAATCGATTGCAACGTCCATATGAACTCGATGTCTGACAGAAATCGAAACCAAAGACTGATATAAATCTAAAGATACGCATTTGTTCGTGTTATTTGTATACGATTCATCAGTTTAATAGAGACTGTACTCGGAGAAGGTGAAAAATTTGCACATTTTCTTAAATTGATTATAAAGAAATTTCGTAAAACCAATTGGTTCTATTCTAACGTACGCTGTTTCTACAACCCTGGAATAAAATTTGAACCATAATTTGTGTGTGTGTTTAGCAGCAACTAAAAACCCAATATCTTGAAATTGTATGCACTGTGTATAGACCCAGCCAAGGTTCAAAAGTTTTAATCTAGAAAAGCAGTTGTTACCAGTAAAGTATATGCCAAATTGGAGAGATTACAGAATTTAAAATTTTCTATTGTAACCCAAAAGTCAATGTGAAAGCAAAGTCTAGACATCTTCTGAATAACGGTAGACCTAAAATGATTAATTATGCATAAGAAACAAGAGTGCCTAGCTGTTGTACATTAGGAATTTCCCACCCGTTTCCTTTCTGGTGTAAAGCACGATAGTAAGTTCCACCAATATGTCCACCACTGCAGAAAAGAAATAGCTGACGCTAAATATACCTCTACAGAACAAACGAAGAAAAAATCATAACTGTAAATGAAAACAAAACTAACTAAACATAGAGCAACCGAAGAACAAAACATAGTTATATAACTTCCACAATAACAAAACAGATGGTGCTATTTTTATTAAAACTTTTTTAACAGTGGAAAACTTTATTAAATAATTAACAGGACATACATAGCTAAATAATAATTATCACGGTTATGCTACCTATACTGGTGGCATAAACAATACAATAGACATAAAAAAAGGAACAAACAACAAGCCAGCAATAGAACAATTAAGTTTAACAGACTCATTCACATCAAACAATAGCTAAAATGAAAAGCTTGAATAATTCAAGCATCAGTTGTTATATTTATATTGCAAATAAAACAAAACGAGCCAGCAACCGAAATACATAAGCAGAAATAAAAAAAGATAAAGGAAGAAACCCAAACTACAATCATATATTTACCCAACCATTTGCTTTTCTTATTCTACATATACAGAACCAAGCAGGGTAAACAATAGTGAATGCAATTAATGAATTTTTATCAAACTTTATTTAAAAACACGCTTGTTTTTCTGTGAACAGAGATAAATATTTTAAAATACCTCAATCAAATTGTTTTTCAACTCATACTCGCAAGCCACAGAAAACAACACTCTTTAGCAGTTGGACGTGCGTTGCTTCACCGTCGATATTTCTCAACAGGCAGCGGACTGAAGTGCTCTGCTAAGACATATAACAATTATTTACAGGTGATAGCTGCTGCTATGGGAAACAAAATGGAGTAAACGTTGCGTCAATACAATTAATAATAATACTTAATAGAAACATAATAGACATACATACCCCAAATTAACAAACACATACCCCATAGGACAGTGGTATTTGCTTTCGGTGCGAACACACTTTTGCACGCAAAAAAAACACGAGCAAAACGGAGCTTGAAAACAGTCGCGAAGGAAACGGATGGTGAATTGTAGTTTGTAAGGAATTCGTCTTGCCATACATACACAGAGAGAGAGAGAGGAAATATATACGATCTTTATGAAAACGGAAAGATCTGAAATGATATTACAAGGCCGGATTGACAGAAAATACGATGGATTTTGCGATTAACGTAGAAGAGCTTTCTGAATTGGCTGAATAATTTGCTTTTCATCAAACACCTATTAACCAGGATTCATGAATTCGATTTGTGTCGAGGTTGAATTGTTAGTAGGATTGGAGCACTAGCCCAAAAGAATCATCCCGAAACACGTTTTTGAATAACTTCAATATTTTTAAACGAAGATGTATGTTAGTGGTTTTACCAAAGACTATAATATTAAAAAAAAAACCATGTCTTCTATTTTGTCAGAAAACTCTAAAGCAAATTTTTCGATTTTATCGGATAACGTTATTACCGTTTTCGACGCAACATAAAATGTTTTGAATGAAAACTAGTAAGCAAATTTAATTAGTAAACCAAGAAAAATATTATCGGTGGTCGAAAACTCCAAAGAAAATCTGGAAAAACTATGTTCTAAATTATGGAAAATTTTCAAAATATTATTTTTTTTAATTTACCAATTTTTAATATTTTAATGGTGCAAATCCCATTTTTATTCTTCGTGAGTCATGGCCGGAAAACTCGATATTCCTAAACATTTACAAAATTCAAAAATTTATATTTCATGTACCATCCATTATAAAGAAAGGGCAATTGTACTAAAATAGAAGTATATTTTGTCACCAATCCAGAAAAAATATCGTTTGTAAAAATGAAACCACACTATAAACATGTTTTTAAACCATAAACAGGTTTTTTGTTTCCAATTTCAAACTTTTTTCTCAAGCTAGCTCTAACTTTAGAAAAACTTCGGAGCTGCTCAAACATAAGTGTCTAGTGCTACTATCCCACTAACATCATTGATTTGTTCCGAAATTTTTACTTGGTATATCAAAAAAAGGCAAACTCCATATTTCATTCTGCAAAGCTCTTCCGTTAAATCGTATGTACGTGTATTTACGAAAAAAATTGCGGATCTGCGAACTATCATCGCGCATCGTACATTAATATCCCCATTATGTTCACATATTTCAACAAGCAAATATGAAAAGTTGATTTGTATCTTTTCTTTATTTCTTTCTTCCTGATCACGAAATCAGTGAAGACGGCCATTAAAAAGTAAAATACTAGAAAAAATAAAAGAAAAATAACCAAATTGAAGCTGAAAAAAGACTAAGACTCGTGATATCTGACATTTAGGCCAATTGTAACAATACATCTAAAAATTTCTATATTTTTTCGTTTTTTTTTTTCATTTTTGTAAACGAGTGTGTGAATGCGTTTGGAACAAAATTGCGCAAGTGCAGTGGGACTAAAATTAAAAAGACAATCCTTTCTTGCGTCGGAAGTAAAACAGCCAGCCAGAAGCAAAGTAGTTTTTCTGTTTGTGTGAGAGTTAATCATCGCGGATGATTGATTTTTGTATCTTTCGGTTTATCACTTTATTACGTACCTCCTTTTAAACCTTGCTATAGAAATTAGTCGTGAATTCAAAAGAGTAAACTAAATCTGTGATAAAAAAGCTCTAAATTAATGTTTTTATTTCACGTCTCGGACACTGTTCTAATCAATTAGTTGTAATTTTTGTTAATGTTATGAAGAACCATTTCAAAACATTTAGATCAAATTTTTATGCATCCCAAAGTGTGTCGCGAGTCAGAAACAAGTATTTTGGACCGACCAAAAACCTTTTAGGACAAGTTTAGGTAAACCGTAAATAATTCTGTATATCAGGTCGAATGCATTTTGATTCATACGTTGCTTTTTTCAGCCAGTTTTTGTTTGTAAAAAGAAGAATAAAAACCTTTTTTCAACTGAAACGGCGCGTGCCATAGGTTTGAGTAATTGTATCCACATGCTTATGATTTACTATAATTTTAAGTCCTCTAGGTATAACATGCGAACAAGTTTAACCTATGTTAAACATCAAGAATAATCTAATTGTAAGCAGTATATGAAATTTCTTATTCTAAGCAATACATTGATATACCACATTAAAGAAGATTATATATAAAACATGAATAAAGTAAAATTATTGTTCTCGATCAAAGCGCAAAGTTTCTAATCGGTAAAGAATTCTTTTCAACTAAAATTACTAACTTAAAGCATTTGCATGTTCTAATACACTAACAAATGGTGGAATTTAACGTTATCAAACTCCTCGATCAAATAGCATGGCTGTTATCTATTTTTTATTGCTAAGTTGCAGTTTCCCCATTTTATTCATTCTTTTAAGGTTCAAGCATGCGTAATTGATTTTTGGGATTTCAAAAGCAGTTTGTATCATCAAAATAATAGATAAGTTTATGAAACCGTTCTCAATTCATTCTTCACAATGAATATATTTTCGTAAACATAACTTTTATGTTGAGTTTGAAAACTGCTTTTGAAATTCTAAAAATCATTGATGCGTGCTTGAAGCTTCCACCTTGTATCAGGTATCAGCATTTGAAACCTAAAGTTTAACATAGAACTGAACGCCAATCTCATCTGTTCCATAACTATGAATACTTAAATCAGCAGAATAATGATATAGAATAAATTTTGTAATTATAAAGCTTACTGAACCGGATCGTTTCAAAAGCTGTATAGTTTGCTATACCTGGCAAGATAAATACAAATTATAAAAAACGGGTGGTGGTTTAGAAACGATCTGAAATTCGTATTCGGAAGATGAGCATTATAAAATAATTAGGGGATCCATACGCAAATCTTTTTTCGAAAGTAATTAAATTTTCGAAATAAACTTAAATTACATTTGACAATTTAATTTATATGAACTGCATTCGTGAAAAATCTTCTGACATCTAATAAACAAGCCACTGCTAAATGTCAAATCGACGAAGAATTATACCGTCCGCCATTAGGCTTGTTAAAAGCTGGATAGGGTGCGCACTATTTGAGCGCGTGAGAAAAACTGAATGAAGCTATCAAATATTTTTTGTACTAACTTTGACCGGAAATTATTAAATGATATCCGAACTTTGGCAGAACACCCCGTAAACCGTAATGCTAGTCAGTTTTAAGCTACGCTTAAAAATGAACACTTTCAGTTCAGTTTAATAGGAATGAACTCTCGGTAAATTTATGAATGTTTTGATAGTTGTTCGATTAAAACTGAGTGCTAATTGGCCTGAGCCAGGTTAATTTATGAGTTCGCTAATGGACGCTAATGAAAAGAACCAAAAATCTCTGTGCAAAGCTTGCACGTTTGTAAAAATAGTGGGTTCACGATCTGAAGATTTTATTGCCGATCCGCACTGTCAGATATACATGCAATTGCTTTGAGGGAGTAGTTAAAATATAAAACGAGGAATTTAACAACTACAAAACGTTTTATTTTGCGCATAATAAAGATAAAAATAAATAGTACAAATAGCCAAAACAAAAATAGAATACATGGCATCTTTGTTTACGCATACCAACTCACTCAACAAACAATAGACTGAATCATAGTTTAATTGGATATTTTTTAATTTCATGCAGAACGTGATAAAAATGTGTACTAACTGTACGCTATATTATATTAAAAGGATAATACCTTGTTGAACAAGACCAAACGATCTGTAAAGCGAATGTTTGAGCCTCATTCAAAATCTGGTAATTTCTGTAAAACCATGTCAGATTTTTTTAAAAAGAATCAGCACACAACCAAAGCAATGGAACATCAGTGGAACGCACCCATAAAGCAAAGTTGTTACAAACTTGTGTCGACATGTATTAAAACTTGGTTACTTGCATCAAGCTAGGAAAACGCATCTGTTGGATAAACTGATCTATTTTTTCTAATATCGCGCACACACTTTTGTTTTCGTGAAGTACTAGCCCACTAACAAGCAAAAACTTTGTCATCCTACGGGAAATATTACAACCAGGTATGAACAATTTTATTCCAATTTACTGTCATATGCATGCTTTGATACCAAACCAAAATCGACTGACAGGTACTTCCGTACGAGTGTCAGGTGACAGTGCACCATCAACCCCTATTCTTAATTGTTTTCGAAGAATCATTTATAAACTCTCTAATTCGACATTGAATGGTAAGGAAAGAAGAATAATGTTAGCAAAAAGGAATATGAAAAATTTAATTCCAATACAATATCATTTAGGGGTCTGATTTACCCCATTTCACGCAAAAATTTTACACTACAAGTTCTAAAAACAGTGGTAGCCAAAACATATCAAAAACAATAAAAGATTGTGGAGTCTCTCTTTGGTGTAGCACCTTTGTGGTTCAAAGGATCATTACTACCGGCGAGCCACCTGTCCTGGGAAGGAGGAGTGGGTTCGAATCCGATTGTAATTCTCCCATTACAGCTTAGTTCGATCCATCGAATCCCCCAGCTTGGATAAAAGATTGCGGTACACGACTTCTTAAGCGGTGCTTTATATGACCCTCCTCATATTCCGCCCTTTCCCTTTCACGCCTGGTTAGAATCTGTTAGATCCTATCGACTCTTTGTTGATTACTTTCTTCTACCGTTCCCTCCGTAAATTGTGAAAACTAGCGTTATAAAAACTTAAAAAAGTTCTGTTTTTTCGATCGGTTTTGCTGACTGTACGTTGTTTTGAGTTGGTATTATCAACGTGCCTATAAGATGGCAGTGGCAGGTAGTAGTGATCGGGACGGCAAATTATCTCGATACTTTACTGAATGATTTTCCATCACCTATTATCGCCATATCTTCACATTTACCGGCGTATATTTAGCTTTAGCAATTTCCATTTTTATTTAAATATTGCACAAAGTTGGATAGCTAACGGGTGACAACTATCATTTTGGAATTTTTTCGAGGTCTCTATGAAGAACAACAAATGGACTCAGAGAAAGCGTGTATGTGTTACCTCTCTGTCTATCCTCTTTCTGTAAGTATTTTTTGTTTCGTTTATGCCTACAAAGTTACAAGGAGCTGAAAGAATACACTGAGAGACAGATTTCGACGCTGAAATCTCAATGCCGCTGGTTGATAAAAAAATATTTCGAAAAATGCTTTGTTTTGGACGACGAAAGTTACTTCCTCTTTCGAAGACGCATATTCCCGGAAATGATTGATACGAATTCATGGATCACCTACTGCATCACCGAACATAAAATACTAGTTAAACATAAGTTTGAACAAAAAGTGATGCTATACTTTGCACTATCCGAGAGAGGTACTTCTCAGCCATGGTTCAAGCCCTCTGGTTAGGCTATCAATCAAAATGTGTACCAGAATTTTGATCCCGTTTCTACAAAAACATCATGCAGATACGTCTTTTATCCGAATAAAGCATCATCACAATACGCCAAAAAACACAATCATTCCTGAATACCCATTCGATCCCATTTGTACCATAAAACCAGAACCCGACAAATCTGCCACAATCGAAGATTGCTTCGAAATTTTGAACTCTTGGTAAAAATAACAGGAGAGCCACGAATTGCAAACAGTTGATTGGTAGAATCAAGAGATGCATTCGCAAAGTTAACATGACGGCCGTACAACTTTCCTGTTCCAACATCAAACGGAAGCTTCGCCGAACGGCCGATTACGGACCGTTTTCAAATTCGTTGAAACGGAAACACTACTGACACGAGGTCTTCAAATATTAGAAATTTTGTACTTGCTTGGTTGAAAATGGTTTTAGAATGAGAATTACACTTTTAATACCTCGAAACTTTGGAATCTATATCATGTTTTTTCTAAATTTGCAATGAAACAATTGATGATGATGATGATGATGGTCCCACCTCATACCCCTACAACGGTTTGAACGGGACGATTTATCTAATTAAGATATTTATGATATAACAATGTAGCCAGGTGATAAAAACAAATAGCGAACTGGCTTCTAATACAGACATATCAAACTTTCAAGTGAATATCAAAATTTCAAAAAATGTCCAAGGCTAGTCCAAAACGTTTCCAACCGGAAAATTATCTGGACTTGATTAGGAATCGAACCTAATATTTTGAGCCCCAGCTAGTCAGAATTGGTTCTAGATAACGATCTAGATAAGAACTACGAGGGAGATCCTGCAGTCTTTTGGTACTCGGTACCGCCGTGAGCGATGGTATACGAGTTCCAAAGTCCACAAGCAAACCCAAGCCTGTCCAGCTTCTGCTCCAAACCCTTTGTTCAGGACTTTAACCTGATCATTCAATTTCAAGATTATCTATGTCTGTTCTCGCGCGCGTGGCTCAAACATGTGTAGTATTCTCTATACTTTTTTAAATTAATAATAATAAAAATTTTAAATCCATCATCATCAGTGAACATGATAACTTAATATATCCAAAAAATATACAAAAATTAAAAAAATATACAATCTTCTTGAATCAATACAAAAAAATAAATCAAATTGCGTCTATAAAGTAGCTTTTATGTGTAAAATGCATAGCCTTTTGAATTCTGCCATTGTTGCTGCACGTTTTATGTGTCGCGGCATCGAATTAAAAAAGTTAATTCCTTTGTACAACAGAGAGTTCTGTGATCTTCCAAACAAAAAGTGTGGTGTTCTTGCATCTTCCGCGTTTCTAGTGTTGTACGCATGTAAATCACTTCCCCTTTCAATTCGATCACACAAGTATCGAGGCAGCATTCCATTAAGAATTTTATATAGAAACACCATTGTCAAAAAATAAACTCTTTGCTTCACAGAAAACCATTGCAATGCGTCCAGCATAATATATGAGGAAGTGTACCTATTACATCTTAAAATTAATCGCATAACTTTATTTTGTAAGCGCTGGAACTTCAATATTTGTGTTTCGTTTGCAAGGAACAGGATGGATGAGCAAAAATCTATATGTGGTGAAATGATTGACTTATATAAAAGAATTTTACTACTAATCGTCAATTCATTTTTAAAACGGCACAACACACCGTACTTTTTCGCCATTTTTTTGATGACATTATCAATGTGAGACTTAAAGTTTACCTTGTCATCAATGATTACTCCAAGATACTTTAGTTCATTTACGCGATCAATAGTCTCACCATCAATTTCAACGTTTACGTCTGGTTTGGAGTTGGCTGAAATAATCATATATTTTGTTTTGCTAATGTTGAGCTTAAGCTGTTTAAATTTCAACCAATTCGAAAGATAATGTAAATCTTGGTTTAAATGTGTTGCAATTTCATTAGGGTTTTTAGCCGCAATAAATAGAACCGTGTCATCAGCAAACAAATTTATGTCGCAGAACCGTAAAACTCGTTTCATGTCATTGATATAAATTATGAACAAAAGGGGCCCCAATACACTTCCTTGCGGTACACCAAGTGTGTTGGCAATGGAATCAGAATTCAAATTATCAAAGCGAGTTTTCTGAGTTCTGTCACATAAATAGCTTTCAAACCATTTATATGCCATCCCTACAATACCAAATCGCTTCAAGGTTTGTAACAATAAGGGTCTAGAGATTGTTTCAAACGCGCGTTTTAGATCCAAAAATACAGCAAGAATAGTTTCTTTAGCTTCGATTTTTTCTTTCCATTTTGCTAGTACCAGATTCAATGCAGTTTCACAAGAGTGTCCCTCTCGATAACCTGATTGCTCTGGAATTAACAAATGATTACAGTTTAAATAATTCATTAGCTGGTCTTTGACAACAGTTCTAGGATTTTCTCTAATGTGTGCAATATGTTAATAGGACGGTACTCTTCGGCTTTATCCGTTCCATTAACTTTGGGAATAGGAATCACAAGTGATTCTTTTTAAACTTTAGGCACGTGCCCAGTTTGCAACGATTCATTAACAAGATCCAACATGTCGCGTCCGGTGACATGAAAGCAATCTTGTATTACTTTTGCGTTGACATTGTCGATACCAGCCGATTTCTCTAAAGAAAAACAAATATCCTTCAACTCTGCAAATGCAATTAACAAATGGTATGATTCTATAAAGAAGAAGAGTTGGGCTTTTAAATAAAGTAAATAAAATTTTGACGACCACTTTGGATTTGTTCGCCATATTGGATTTAATCTTAAAATTCCATCTTCGCCATGATCCCCTTAACGGATTTTAATTTCAAGACCACTATTGGAAAGCTGAGAAAATTCTACAAAAACATTTATTAACACTTAATGGGCACGCTGAAAAAATTCATTTAAAAAGAAAACTTACTTATCTAAAGGCGGTAAACATAATTTACTTTGGGGATGTTTTTCACTATGTTGTTTTAAAGTAACATTGCGCATTTAAGGGTTAAATTAGGTGTGCAGTGGCAGTAACTAAATGATCTTGGTCAAGTTCGTTTAGTTGCTCCATCTTTAAAAAAATCCAAGGCAATCCTCGTTTTGGTCTACTGTCTAGTATATCATGAATAACGATAAGAAACAACAGCGGTAATAACATGCAGCCCTGCATCACCCCAGCCGTTTAAGCGAATGAGTCGGTCAAACTTGTTTTCATAATTATCGAACACCAGCAGAAGAGAGTCCTGGAATTTACTGATCTGCTCCAATGTAATACGGAGCGTTGTGAGATGCTTTACACATGATCGGTTAGCCCGGAAACCAACTTACTACCATATATTCTATATAAGCGCAAGATAAGCGCAAGATGATGCAAGTAACAAAAAACAGTCCATAATTAAATACAGTTATTTATTTCGGATGGTCACTTTAATAACAAAAAACTTATGCTTCTATAGTGAAACGGCACACTGACACCATTGTGTGGCTCCTAATTTTCTATATTTGTAGGTTCCAATAATCATAAATGTGAAACCACACAATAGTTTTAAGAACGATCAACAGAAACTTTTTAGCAAATCATCCGCGAATTATTATATTTTAATGAGGACTGCAATAAGCCCATTAAGTAGAAATAAACAACCTTAACGAATTTGTATGCTCAAACTTAATATCATTTTTGGCAAATACTCATGAGTTGACCTCTTGGATTTACAGATATAGCATCAACAAAAACTTAAACACAGAATAGTGTCCTACGGAAACATAATCAAAGATCTTTATAAATGTAAATATAGTCATTCGATAAAACGAAACTTGGAAATTTGGAAAATTCAAAGATGGCTAATTTATAAATTAAAAGTTTGGCATCTTAAAACACGACCACCTAAAGTTCTAAATGGAGATCGAACTTTCACATGTTTTTTTTATTGTAATACTAAATCAAAGTAATGATCGAATAAAAATATTGTAAATATTTCTGCAGTTTGATTTACGATTTAAGTTGTTATTGCTGATGCCAGAGGGGCATTAGCTGAGTTCACCCCAAGTTCCTGGTCGAACCACTGGGAACCGAGTAGATGCTGGGCTCTCAGGGCCTCTTTTCAGGCTAGTTCAGCTGTGAGGAGCACGAAGGCGCTCAGAGTCGGCTCCGGGTCTACTTTTCGATCAAGCAATCAAAGTTTACTGCTCACAAAACTACTTTTTATTATTTAACTTACAAACTCACTGTACTTTTCTTCTCTCTGCGGGGTCGGCCGATCATTCACTTAACGATGACAAATTTTCGATGACAAACGGTGAACTGCGAATGTTGTGTGCGATCGGACAGCAGCTTCAGGTGTACCCAGGCCCGTCAGGCCTCTAGCGCTAGTGCACGTGACCTCTAAGGCGGGGTGGAACTGCTGGCCTTGTTTAGGTGTTTATCTTCTGCAGAATTTCGGCTTCGAATCAACCCACGCCCGTCACCGCCTCTGACTGGAGTGCGAGTGACATCACAGGCGGGGTTTACCCGCAATTGCGGGGTAAGTTTTCCGGTTGTAACAGGATCGTTGCTATATTCAAGCCGGTCACCGCCTCTGGCATGGCACGAGCGCGTGTGACTTCTAAGGCAGGGATTGTCCGCGGGTGCGGTTAGGTTGTATTTGATTGCTTATGGTTCGACCAATGACACCGGTCCAAAACCGATACCGGTCGACTCGTGGCTATTCTCTCGGATGTTGCGCTAAGAGCATTAATGGGCCCTGACAGGGATTTTTGTGTGTGTGTGGATATTATCACTACGACCAGCATTTTGATCTATTGGGATCTTATCCAGGTGTTGTTCCGCACTTCGTTGTTATTGCAGTACCGCTATAGAGCTTATTATCCGTGCTTAAAGTGTCGGTGTGTTTTCATCCCTCTTTCCCTCTACGCTTCTTACTACTTTTCAACCAATCTAGCTCTAGAGCCAGCAAGTGCGGAGACTAGTTACAATTTGTCCTTGGACAAGAGGCTTCATTCGAACCTCAAGCAAGTATCATTCTTATAACCAGTCCCGGCTAAAGGTTTCATGGTCGGTAAAGCAGAGTTCATGACACAGTGAGGGTGTGTATGTGTGTATGTATGTGTTCCTTACTTCTTATGCATTACCAATCTCGTTCCTAGAACCAGGAAGCGGAACAAGCTATAATTTACCCTTGAACAAGAGGCTTCATTCGTACCTCAAGCAAGTACCACTCTGGCAAGAGGCTTTCATTGTTAGTAAATGCAGAATGCAGTAGGAAGGATGTGGAGGGGCCTGAGAATAAACCCATGCTAAAGTCACTTAACATCGAATGGCCTGATTCTACTAAGATTCGAACCCACGACCACTCGCTTGTCAAGGCAGACTCGGTAACCTTGCGGCTGCAGGGCTCCCTTGACTGAGATTCCTTTCTTAACGGAATATATGGCACTGTACTACTGATTTGACTTGCACTGTAGCACATTGAAATTATCGAAGTATAACGCAAGATTGAAATGTTAAACCACAGAGAACAGACATCCATTCAGGAACAAATTTTTCGGGAATTCTTGGATAAAATTTCAAATTAAAATCACCTAATATACTAGCGTCACCACCACTATAGTTTCCCAACTAAATGATTCTTTTGATTTGCACACTGACAAGCTTTGGCTCCTCTGGCGCTAGTATATACGGACTGTAACCGTTATGCTAGCGCCAGAAGCTAGCTGTTGTGAGTTTAGTGTAGAATTTTATGCACCTTTAGCGACATCATCACTATAGTTTCCCAACTAATTTGACATAAGTTTTATCCAAGTGGGGACCTTTCGCTTAGATGTCTGTTCTCTGTGCTTTGGCTTGATTGTTATTTGTACTCAATAACCCTTTTAAAGGTCACAAGCGAGTTAAAGTAAGATTATTGAAACATGTCAATCTACGCATAATCATATTTAATATAATATCTGGGCTGGTCATTCATTACTATTTCAACCTTTATGATGCACACAAGTGATTTTCAAAAGAAATCTCTATCTAAAGACACCATTGCATTCAACGAAGAATTGAATCTGAATATTTCGCTCTTCTCTTTTAAACATTCACTTAAATAATGGCGCTCACAGAAAACATAAACATACATATGCCAGAAATGCAGTTTACATTAGTCTTTAATTTAATGATCTGATATAGTCCTACGTCACCCTTTCGTACAACCCTTGGGGTGCATACCTTGTAGTTTTTAGTTGTTAAATTTTCCCTACGGGATACAAATTATATTTAATATGTATTGTAGTTTTAGTATATTGTAATGTGTAATGTGTAGCTATTTCTTAGGAAACTTACGTTTGTGCTTGTTGCAACCCATTTCGTCCAGAATCAACGTTGAATATAGCCTGTGTTTTTAATCGTTCGCCAGCGATATTTCAATCTGTGATTTACCCTTAGTAGGTATTTAGATTCTAGTTTTACATTAATAAGAATAAATCTTTACCTTCCTCCTTCTGCTAGTCCAATATTAGTGAGACAATCTCAATCTGTGACATAATTTTAAGCTTTAGGTTAGACTTACATGTTCCACCCCAACCAGCAATACTATTAAATTAGCTTTTACCTTTCTAAGTTAATCCTGGTTAATCCGTACTACTAGTTTAAGCATTCACTCACTTTAGCGTGTTACGTGATGTTACTATATCCACTTTAGATTAATTAGATATAAGCGTGATGTTACTATATCCACTTTAGATTAATTAGATATAAGCTTTAATATTTAAGAAATTTAGAAATAAGAGTTTTGTTTGACAATGATTTACGTTTTTCATAATAATGTGGACGTGACAGCTCTCGATACTAATCAACCTTACCAGAGCTGCCGATTCCCGGTGGAGGTTAGATGACATCGGAGGCGCGTTACGCATACCGCGTAACATCGTGCGGTAGCGAATTTTGTTCGATCGCAGTGTCCTACGGAGTCCAAAGTAGGCACGATTTCCTGCCATAATGCGTCTTTGTATTTCTCTGCTGGTGTCGTTGTCTGCGGTAACCAGTGAGCTCAGATACACGAACTCTTCTACCACCTCGATTTCATCAGCGTGTAAATGATTCCGGGAAGGAAGTTCAACAGTGTGGTTACGCGCTAATTACAACAATCCAACTCGTCGCCCTTTTTATAGATCGGACACACAATGCCTTCCGTCCATTCCTCCGGTAGTAGCTTCTCCTCCCGAATCTTGACAATGACCCAGTGCAGCGCTCTAGCCAGTGCGTCACCATCGTATTTCAGCAGCTCGTCGGGTAGCTGATCAGCCCCAGCCGCTTAATTGTTCTTCAGCCGACCGATTTCCTGGAGGTCGGGGGCTGATATTCTGTCGTCTTCTGCACGTGCTCCAAAATCTATTGCCATATCGTTACTTTCATGTTCAACTACATCGCGGTTCAACTACTTGCTGCGCCAAGTTGCTCTTCCGTTGGTAGCGCTGCTTCCAGCTGCCGCGCGTGTTCCTGGTCAACTCCGGTGTCTCGTAGCTGCTCGATGTTGGGTTGCGTCGTCCGACTTCGACGCGTGTTATACACCGTCGAGAGTTTTGAGCGCATGCAGACTGCAACTAGAAAATGGTCCGAATCTATATTCGCACTGCGGTAGGTGCGCACATTTATAACATCAGAGAAGAATTTACCGTCGATTAGAATATGGTCAATTTGGTTTTCTATTCGTTGGTCTGGTGATCTCCAGGTGGCCTTGTGGATATCTTTGCGGGGGAAGAAGGTGCTTCGGACTACCATACCGCGAGAAGCTGCAAAATCTACGCATCGTTGACCGTTATCGTTCGTTGCGGCATGCAGGTTGTTTGGCCCGATTACCGGTCTGTATATAGCTTCCAGTCCTACCTGCGCGTTCCAATCTTTTTCGTTATTTTGTCGCCTAGGTCGACGCCGATTGTTCCGATCCGTATTTTTTTCTTCGTTGTTGGTAATTTTTTATTTTCCAGGGTGGCTTATTGGGCCTGCCTCTATCCCCCTGTCTCGCCGGAGGATCATCGTGCACAGCACTGTTTAGAGTCCCCACTGGCACGAGGACGAGTATGATAATAAGCCGTCCCTAACATGGAGAACATACGCTGTTTGAGCCGCACCACCGAGCAGACGCTCGTGTCTGACGGAGCATTTCCTCTATCGCCAAGCTATGGTTACCGCGCAAGTATTCGCGTCACACCTCCTCACTTCGCTATTGTCTGATTGACAACATTGCCCAGGCTACGCCGCATTTGGTATCATATGACTCGTTGAGGCGTGAGGCGGGAGCTTGTAAGGACCAGAGCTGTGTTTGACGCTCCTTCCAGGTTGTCAACTCATCATTTGAAGCCCAAAACCATTTGGCTCCAATACAAAAGAAATACAAATTCGCTCATAACTCTAGAACTAATCAAGCAAATGGGGCCAAATTTAGCATGTGGGGGTTTCAGAAGGTAAGAATTTTTTCTATGATTAATTGAGACCCCTCCTCTTTTTGGGAGCGGGGCTCCCATACAAATAATAAACAAATTTCCTCATAACTCGAGAACTAATCACGCAAAAAGAACCAAATTTGGCATGTGGGGGTTTTTGGAGGTAAGTATTTTTTCTATGAAGTGCTGAGAGCCCTTCCCCTTCTAAAGTGGGGGGCTCCCATACAAATTAAATACAAAATTCTTCATAACTCTAGAACTAATCAAGCAAATGCAACCAAATTTTGCATATTGGAGTGTTAGAAGGCAGGATTTTTTTATGGTGTACTGAGATCCATTTTAACAGGGGGGGCTCCTATGCAAATGAAACACAAATTTC